>NC_090265.1:1717064381-1717364381 GCF_040414725.1 Anabrus simplex
TTTCATGTATGAGATATGCATTTCCGTTGCACTGCTATCACTTTTATTCAATGTATGTGAGAACATGCAATATTACGAGTACATAACGTCTGCAAATTATGTTATTGGTAGTAAATGCATTGCAGAAATTATGTTGAAGATAATCACATAATTTACCCGTCTAAAATTACCGTTTATTGCGTGTGGTTTAAAAAAAAAATGAATGTATCTCACTGCTAGACCATGAACCACAACTGCTGTTCGCCTTTCCTCCATGTTAATGCTATCAAATCTTGCCAAATCTTTTCAAAGCTTGTCAAACCTTCAGCAATGTTGAATAATCTTTGAGAAGATTTGACAAATTTTCTTTTAAGTATTGTAAAGAAAGGAAAATTGGATGGTGAACAGCAGACGATGATACGGCCTGGTATCTCAAAATCACCGACCTCTCATATACAACTCCACTGCGTCGAATGGACTAGGGGACCCTTTTATCTGCAGGAGTTTCATTCTATTTATAGAAACGAAGTGCAGAACTGTGGCCTTGTTCAGCTCCACAATCCATATTCACCAAGGTCACAGCCTATGTTCATCGATTGTACTCGTGGAGGGGCTCATAGAGGGTGGCGCGGGAAGTTGTTTCTCCCTAACGTCTACACCAGTATTTCTCAGTACTGTTCATTTTAAAACATTTATTATTATTATTATTATTATTATTATTATTATTATTATTATTATTTACAACGTTGTGCCCGATTAAGCAGAACGGTTGAACTTATTTAGTAGACGAATTTGCTTTCTTCTCTTCTAAGAATTTCTTCATCCTCTCGCTGTGGCCTTTCTTTAAATCGTTTTTCGTTCTTACGTCCACGCAGTGTTGGTCCTCATGTTTGGTTTTTCAGACATGATGTTTGTTCACCGACGTTTATATCTTTTTAGTAAGACTTTAATTGTCTGTTCTTTGAATATGGCCATAAAATTTCATTCGACTTTTAGTAATGAAAATCCACAGCCTGTGTCCAGTCATTCGACCGGATGAATGGAAAGGAATGAAGTCCCCATTTAGCGGCGAGGATAGGAATTGTATCGGCTGCCGAAGCCTGTCGCACTCCACTGGGGCAATGATTAATGAATGGCAGATGAAATAAAATGATATTGGAGAGTGTTGCTGGAATGAAATACAACAGGGAAAACCGGAGTAGCCGGAGAGAAACCTGTCCCACCTCCGCTTTGTCCAGCACAAATCTCACATGGAGTGACCGGGATTTGAACCACGGAACCCAGCGGTGAGTCCCTTTCCAGCCCCAATAGGCTGTTCGGTCCATATTGACTGTTAAGTTTGCGTTATAAATGAGTGAGAATGGCTCTGTTTCGATATATCAACGAAGAAATGGCTGATATGCACGTAGCCTGTGGAGCAGCAAATGGCAACGGGTGAAGGAGCTCTGATTCATGGCGTCCGAATACCTAATCACCGCCAACCTTATCATTCAAACTTCATCTCCATTGGCAGGCGACTGAGCGAAGGAGGGCGGAAGAAAACCCTCATGGACAGTAGTGCGCCCATTTCTGCATATGTTTAGTGTCAATAGATGGGATGACATTGTTGGTGACTATTTATTTGGACTGCATGTCCTTCCTCCTTGCCTGAACGGTGACGAATGCTACTGTTTATTGGTAGAATCACTGCCTGGATTATTGGATGATGTTCCTCTCTGGGTATTCGGCAGAGAATTTGGCTGTGTCATAATGGCCTCCGCGATCGGCCGATTTAACTCCCATGGACTTTTCTTGTTTACGTGAAGATGTAAGTACAAAGGGAATATTGAACATTTACTGCAATTGTTCCTCTCATTGAGAATTTCATTCCTTTTACAATGTTGTGAATAAATGAATACACGATCGTGTGGTGGCAGCTTTGCGTCTTCGCTCATGTTAAATAATAAAGAACGTTACTGAGACCAACAGACGAGAGAAGAAATGGTTGCGTGCAACATGTGTCTTAATTACAGTGTGTTCTTATACTGCGTGTGCAATTATGGCTGCTTAATAAAGAAACTGTGCATATTCCCTGTTAGAGACAAGGACAATTCTGTGCGATTCGAACGAAAAAACATGTGCATTCATGCGGAGCATTATCACCTCACATCCCCTCCCTTCCTTGAAGCACAGCAGCGGGCAGCTGTATGCGCTCTGGCACAGCAAATACGGTGAATTCGTCAATTTGAATCGAGCACCCGGAAATAACAGAAGTAACCTCATTTCTCGAAAAGAAACATTTTCTCCGCCAATTCGATTGCGCCATCGTTCTTTAAATAACACGAGGAGCATCCCTGATTATTTGGCGCTATGATTCAGATAGAGTGTATATCCATACTAGTTGATCACCGGCGTGTGATTAACATTTGTCTTCATTATTTTTGATTGCTTCTTATTCTATTTTATTACCTTTACTTGTAATTCCACTTACAAGACAAGAAGTAATTACTGTAAATATGTTCTATTTTCTAGATTCCTATGTCTATTAATTTGGTTAAACTATTTCTGTTTGCTTACATAAATGACGATTATTTGTATTCATTTTCTTTTCGGTGGCAAAATTCAGAAAAAATATTTTTTATATTAAAAATAGAACATGTTGATTTACTTGATTGGGTTTCTCTGTCTGGGGTTTCAGTCGAAATACGCTCAGAGTTCCACTCCAATTTTCAGGGCATTTGCAACTAATGAACCCTAACAGACTTTCACATCAAATTTACATATTTCTACAAAACGAGGCCACTAGACCAAAATGGTACACATTAGAAAAAGACCTCACTGAACTAGGATCGCACCGAGCTCGATAGCTGCAGTCGCGTAAGTGCGGCCAGTATCCAGTATTCGGGAGATAGTAGGTTCGAACCGCACTGTCGGCAGCCCTGAAGATGGTTTTCCGTGGTTTCCCATTTTCACACCAGGCAAATGCTGGGGCTGTACCTTAATTAAGGCTACGGCCGCTTCCTTCCCACTCCTACCCCTTCCCTGTCCCATCGTCGCCATAAGACCTAACTGTGTCGATGCGACGTAAAGCAAAAAAAAAACAGGTTCGCCAAATCTACACGATCGAAAGGAAATACAAAACATCATTCAAACACGGGGATTTGAGGAACAAGAAAGGGAACCCACACGATCGGCGTGGTCGGAGGATCGGAGACTTGCACAATCTTAGAAGATTAAGAACTTTGTGGGCATAAAAGAAGGCCTAAAAATGTTGTTTCCGCGTGGTCCTAGGTGACCCATTCGCGACGAAGAAGAATAGCAAGATGAAAGAATTCTAATTCTGTAAATGAAATAAAATGCCAGTATTTACTTGAAAGCAGGACACATTTATTCATGTTGTTTACAATAACAAGCAATGAGTTGCCTAGTTACATGAAAGTATGATCTCCATGACGGCATGTTGGATTGCTATTTCCAAACAACAGGCAATGAGTAGCCTAGTTACATGAACCTCGTAGCAATAAAGTTACTTCATAAAACATGGTGGTGTGTTCCCATCCTCCTGTATATAGCATTTCTTACCAGCCTATCATGATACAGAATAAGTTGTCGCCTAGCGACAATGTGTCCATCAAGGCCGATCCAATCTTGGTGCGGCTTCGTAATTAAATGAATTACATAAGATTTCTTACCATAGAATCTACCTATCGGATTTCGTTCAACCTACTTCCTAAACAATCTCAAGAGTAATAAGAAAACATTCCGAAAGTTTCAGCGAAATCGATCCACTAGCTTTCTTGAGACTATTGGAGACAAACAAACAAACAAACAAACAAACAAACAAACAAACAAACAAAGTTTCACTTTTATATAGGCATATAAATAAATAAAAATAAATAAGTACCAGTTATATCTGTACACTGATCATAATAAAAAAGAATGGTATTTCTGTACCCGTCGTGTGCACAGTAAGGAGGAAATGCAGTTTTTAATTTTCCGTCATGTCTGTCTGTCCGTATGAATGTATGTACTGTATGTACGTACTGTTTCAAATAAAACTCCATCTGTTTCATCACTCTAATTTATTTCAGGATGACCGAATAAATGCACACACACACACACACACACACACACACATACGCACACACAATTCTAATCAGCTATGAATGGCCACACTTGCTAATTGCTGTCTATTTACAAATTGCTCTTTCTTATGGCACAGCAGGCGGTCCAGCCCGTTGCTCTACCTGCGGACGCTTAACCCTTACTTTAACTTCCCCAAGTCCAGTCACCTCATACAGCAGTTGTCCGTAGACGACTGGATCTGAACACTGGGCTACGGGCCACTCGACATACGATGACTGTACGTTGGTTCGATTCCAGAGACAGTCCAGTAATTCACATAATCACATGCAATGAAGAACTAAACAGCTCAGCAGGACGATACTCACAACAGCGAACATTAACACAGGATCATTTATCCTCACACTTACGATAGCGGGTCTCCTCGCTAACTCACGCAGAGATACACGAACACACAGTACAGTCTTCCATTTCGTCGTCTCCAACCCATCCACTCATTCGTCTCCCCGACATCACATCGACAGCTCGCTCGCAGGGGCCTTGTATTTATACCTCGATGTTGGGCCACTAGAACATTCAAGGTTTAACTCGAGATCGAACTTTCCTGTCAAATCTTCCAAAAATCGCATAGAAAAACTAGATGCATAATTGATACCACTCGCCCCGCATAGCAAGTCCTAAGTATTGTGTTTTCCATTGTTTTATAATACACTTAAGAAAATGGAAATTGCAACACCATGAAGGCATTGGTCGTTTGTGTTGATTTTCAAGGTATGAAACGATGCCATGTACAGTAGGTATGTAAACGATCAAAGTTTCAGACCCATTGGATTGTTGCTACAGGTCTCCCCACGTGATTGGTCGCGGAAGAATCAACTCTAGTATACGGACTCTGGTGTAGCGCAGTTGACTTGCAGTCTGCGCAGTGAAGTGTTTCCGGTCAAACATGCCTCGACGACAGATAAGAGCACGCTACCAACAACTTACTGTCGCCGTTTGAGAGGGCTCGGATAATTGGGCTGTGTGATGCTGGATTATCGGAATATGCAAACAGTGTTTGGGATCCTCACAAAGAATACCTAATAAAAGAAATAGATAGTGTGCAGAGGAAAGCAGCAAGATTTGTAACAGGGGATTTCAGGAGAAAAAGTAGTGTATCAGGAATGTTAGAGGAACTTGGGTGGGAAAATTTAAGTAAGAGAAGGGGGAAAACTAGACTTACAGGATTATATAGAGCCTATACAGGGGAAGAAGCATGGGGAGAAATCCGTGAGAGGCTTCAGTTGGAAAATAATTATATCGGCAGAACTGACCACAAGTACAAAATTAGAAGGAATTTTAGCAGAAGCGATTGGAGTAAATTTTCATTCATTGGGAAGGGTGTGAAGGAGTGGAGCAGTTTACCAGGGGGTAGTGTTTAATCCTTTTCCAAAATCTGTACAGATATTCAAGAAGAGAATAAACAGCAACAGAGAAAATAAATGAAATGTTAGAGGGCATTCGACCAGTGCAGGTTATTGTAAATAAAAAAAAATGTGTGTGAATAAACTAATTCCATCCCCTGGTCTATGGAGTTTGGACAGCCGAAGTAGGGGATTGCCTGTAGGGGTGAATTACAGTGGGGACTTCGAGGGCCCTGGGACCGCTACGGTAGCTGTGAAGGCCCTTCAGGAACTCTGAAAAATGGTGGCAAAAGGGGCTCTGGTTAAGACGCAACAGGTCGTTATGCTACTTAGGTTCCAAAATGGGTAAAAAATAAGTAAGTAAATAAATGCAATGTAAATTTTAATCTTATACCAGTTGTATAGTATTATTTGAAGTAATTCCACATACTGTATATGAGTTGACTATGTTTGTAAGTACAGGAGATATTATAAGTAGAATTTTGTAAACAATATAATTTTATTAAGGATGAGCTGTGTGTTTAATAGAAAAAATTGTTAGTGTAATTTGTATAATATTGTATTGTAGGAAAATTTTCTTCTTCTCTTGTTAATTTAAAAATTTAGTGCTTGACAATAATGTATTTTAGTGTACCATTTGCCACCAAGGTTGACACCTCATTTTCAAATAAAGAGATTTTGATTTGATTTTGACTGGTGCTGCATGTGTGTTGGCCGCCAGGCATCTACGGTACAACGTGTATGGCAGCAGTGGTCAAATGAAGGTACCCACACTCGTAGACCTGGCACAGGCCCAGCGCGACAGACAACTGTGAGAGAGGATCGCAGCATCATTCGGATGGCCCGGATGCAACCCCATGCAACAGCAGCGCAAATTCTAGCAGCTGTGGCACCCCACGTTACAGAACAAACAGTTGGTAATTGCCTGCGTGCAGCTGGCTTACGAGCCTGTGTCCCTGCAGAAGGTGTTCCATTGACCCCACAACAGCGACGTGTAAGGCTGGCCTGGTGTCGAGAAAGATCGACGTGGGTCGATGAATTGCATAGGGTCGTCTTTAGTGATGAATCGCGCTTCTGTCTTACCCGCAGTGATCGCCGGAATCGTGTGCGCTGACGTACCGGGGAGAGGGGCCACCCAGATCTTATTGGCGAGAGGCACACAGGGCCAACACCAAGCATTATGGTCTGGGGAGCTATTGGCTTTAATGTGAAATCACAATTAGTGCTTGTTGGGGGCATTATGCCTGCTAGACAGTACGTTGATAGGGTACTCAATCCAGTGGTTGTCCCTATGATGGCGAACATTGCTAATGGGATGTTTCAGCAGGACAATGCCCGGGTTCACACTGCACGGATCTCCAGGAAGCTCTCCACGACATCACAACCTTAGAATGGCCCGCCAAATCCCCGGACCTCAGTCCTATTGAGCATGTGTGGGACATGATGGGTCGACAACTGGCCAACCGTCCTCAGCCACCCACAACTCTGGAACAACTGACTCGTGCAGTGCAGCAAGCATGGGCCACAATTCCTCACGAAGCGATCCAGGGCCTTATTGACTCCATGCCTCGACGAATTCATCAATGTATTGCAGCTCGTGGTGGGCATATCCTGTATTGATTGTTGTCCAAACTTGCGGTCAGAGGGACCAAACACTCGTCCTGCGTGTTCAATTGCAGTAATGTAACACTACTCCTTCTGGGTGTTGCAGTTTCCATTTTCTTCAGTGTAGGTAACAGTTCTTTTTGCTTTTTCATCTGATGAAGGACCTAGACATTTCAGATTTTCAATATCCAAGATATGTGCAAGAGAAGGCGATGCAGATACGTTTCAAAGGCATCTATACGTTTTTGAGTGCTTGGATCCAGGGTCCAGCTTTCACAACCATATACTGTAGGAGAATGGGGAATATGTAGCAGCGGGTCATACGGATTCGGATTATTAATGAATTGTTTCCTGGCCTGCTCACGTTTAGATTTAATTTCTTGTTTGGAATCACATTGGTAGTTCAGTGTGATGCCGAAGTATTTGAAGGTGGACACTTGCTCTACTATATGACCTTTCATTGTGAGATTTGCTCGTATTAACAGTTTAGAAAACACCATCATTTTTGTTTTGGAAGGATGGGCCAAGTTCTTCACTGTGCTGAACTAAGCGGTTCATCATGCACTAAAGGGTAGGCAAATCATTGCTATTAAACCTACCTACAAGATTTTGAAATATGCTAAAGCTGCGTAGGAAAAATACAGGTAGGCATTTTCTGGGGAGGGGGAATTATGTAGGGAAGAACATATTCACAAACTGTACCTCTTAGTGGGGTGGTGTTTGGTGTGAGCTTTCCATGTGAACATGTATCGGGGCAAATTCGCCTGTTATGTTCAATATCTATCTATCTATCTATCTATCTATCTATCTATCTATCTATCTAGTGGGGTGGTGCGGGGTGGGACGCCCAGGATCACATCGGTACGGCCTTGCTTCCATCCCAGCCGTGACTTTGCAGTTCGCTATGCGGCTGGCTATGCCTGACCAGTTTAGTTCGTGTATTGATCTGAGTCTTCCCCGTGCCGAGCGGCACCACATCCAAATCTCATTAAGTTCCGTGTTCCCAATGGCAAGTTGCAGTGTACGCCTGACGTCCACAGCAAGACAAATAATAATAATAATAATAATAATAATAATAATAATAATAATAATAATAATAATAATAATAATAATAATAATAATAATAAATAGATAGATAGATAGATCGATAGATAGGTGCCTACGTGGCTCAGGCGACAGCGCACCAGCCTCTCACAGCTGGGTTCCATGGTTCAAATCCCCGTCGCTCCATGTGAGATTTGTGCTGGACAATGCTGAGGCGGGGCAGGTTTTTCTCCGGGTACTCCGGTTTTCCTTGTCATCTTTCATCCCAGCAACACTCTCCATTATCATTTCATAGCATTTACCAGTTATTAATAAATCACTTTGGGAGTGGCGACCCGATTGTAATAATAGCCTACATATGGTTCGTGCATTATTTCCCTGACCCGGTCAAAGACTGGAAAACAGGTTCTACTTTCTATCTAACTCGTTCCGCCTTATGTCCCGAACCGCCCAGCTATTTACTATTACTGTTGAATTTGCAGCTCAATAATTATTATTACCATTAAATTTAGTATGTGTCCAGTAGTGGCGGTGGTGGTGATTATTGTTGTGGTGATTATTGTTTTTATTTATTTTTTAAAATTTTGCTGTACGTCGCACCGACACATACAGGTCTTATGGCGACGATGGGATAGGAAAGGCCTAGGAGTAGGAAGGAATCGCAAGTTACAGGACCAGAATTTGCTTGGAGTGAAAATGGGAAGCCACGGAACCTAGTCGTCAGGGCTGCCGACAGTGGGATTCGAACCCACTATCTCCCGGATTCAAGCTCACAGCCGCGCGCCCATGGCCGCACGGCCAACTTGCCTGGTACGGGGAGTCTCATGGAAGTGAGTGTGAGGGTGTTGTTGTACGGGGCAGGAATGCGTTACCATCTCGGCATTTGCCTGGAACATTTCGAGTTCAGAGCTACCAGCGCATTGAGCTAAACTCTAGTGGTATGTCTACCCGTTAGTTTTGTTCCTGATATGTGGTCGGGGGTGACAGCAGGATGTCTTTCCCGTCGCCAACCTCAGTTGAGCAGCTAATGAAGCTGAAAAGAGTGATAGTGCATGAAAATGGCTGTCACCTATAAACAGCAACTGTCCGGACATTGGCCTGGAAGCGAATGGGAAACCATAGAAAAATATTCTCAGGGCAACCAGCGGTATGGTTCGAACCCACGCCTCTCCCGAATGCAGAGCTTGGCAGCCACTCCGGTCGATTTCGTTCATATAGTTGCATTTCCTTTAAAAACAATAATTACAACCACCGCCACCACCACCAACATTAATCAGAAAATAAAACGTAAAAAGTACGACCCTCCCAGGTACGGACGAATCAGCGGGAATAACTAACTAACATAACCCCATGACACTACAGCCCTGAATGACCTTGGCCTACCAAGCGACCGCTGCTCACCCCGAAGGTCTGCAGATTACGAGGTGTCGTGTGGTCAGCACGATGAATCTTCTCGGCCGTTATTCTTAGCTTTCTAGACCGAGGCCGTTATCTTACCGTCAGATAGCTCCTCAATTCTAATCACGTAGGCTGAGTGAACCTCGAAACAGCCCTCAGATCCAGGTAAAAATTCCTGACCTGGTTGGGAATCGAACCCGGGGCCTGCGGGTAAGAGAATGGGGGACTAGCTTACCTCCGGAATATTTTGCCCGGGAGAAAGCCATCATCAGTAATCATTCATACAGAGAGAGCTGCATGTCCTCGGGAGGTAGTTACGGCTGTAGTTTCCTGTTGCTTTCAGCCGTGTAGCAGTATTAACACAGCTAAGCCATGTTGAGCCCCTACACCACGGGGCCGGCAGCGAGAATAAGATGGGGATAAAATATTTCCTAGGCGTTTAAGAAACGGATATCGTCAAACCTTCAGCAATAGGGAACAATCTTTGACAAGATTTGACAACTCTTCTTGTAAAACATTGAACTGAAAGAAATATTTGATGGTGTGCAACAGACATAAGAAACGCAGACTGAGGACAGGGCTTGCAATTATTTTAGACATACTTCAGGAACATCGGAAAACCTGTACCATTATTTCAATTTATCCATACAAGACATGTTCTCTCAAATTACCAGAATGTTAAGAATATTAGACAAAACACCAACCACATCCGCTGTAACAGAATCAAGACCTTTGTTCGAAACGAGATTTAGTGCCATTTTCATGCTCGCAATAGCTGCCAACATCACCTCTAAAACGTTTTCATTCCTCCCCTGAAGGGGGAGGCGGGCCTCTTACACGGTGACGCCGTCTCTCAGGCCGGGAGATTTGTTACGGTGAAGGGAGATGTGCGGAGAAGGTGAGGGGGTGGGCGGCCGTGGCCTACACTACGATCTGTCCCGGCATTCGCCTTAGTGCAGGAGAATGGAAAACCAACCTCTAAAAGTCATCGGCAAGTTCTACAGGAGAATGACTTCACTTTTCACCAGCGAGTGAGTTCTGTACATTACTTATATGTTCATTTTATGGGGTTATTTATTGAGTGTTCGATTTCTTAGTTGAAAATTGCAGCACACAGTTGAATATTTTTTGCTACTTGCTTCACGTCGCACCGACACAGACAGGTCTTATGGCGACGATGGGACGGGTAATTGCTAGGAGTGGGAAGGAAAGGCCGTGGCCTTAATTAAGGTACAGCCCCAGCATTTTCCCGGTGTGAAAATGGGAAACCACGGAAAACCATCTTCAGGGCTGCCGACAGTGGGGTTCGAACCTACTATCTCCCGAATACTGGATACTGGCCGCACTTAAGCGACTTTAGCTATAGAGCTCGGTCACAGTTGAATATTAGCAGGAGCTGCCACAGGAAAGATATGGTTTGAGTTAGTTAAATACGTTTTATCAATCATAATTCATCTGCATTTAGGGCAGGTGGCAGGTTCCATATCAGTTGTTTCTCGAGTATTTTTCTAAATGATTTCAAAATGGATGGAAATTTGTCAAACATATCCCTTGATAAAGTATTCCAATTCCTAATTCCTATTCTTGTAAACGAGTATTTGTCCTCTTAATATCCAAGTTTATCTTCGTCTTTCCTTCTTCTAAAAACTCCACTCAAGCTTATTCGTCTACTATTGTAATTTCCCTCCCCTGCGAACCATGTGACCTTGCCGCGGTGGGTAGGCTTGCGTGTCCCAATGAAGCAGATAGCCGAGCCGCAGGTGCAACCATATCGGATGGGTATCTGTTGAGAGACCAGACTAAGGAATGGTTCATCGAAAGGGGGGTAGCAGCCTTTCGGTAGTTGCAAGGGTGGCAGTGTAGATGATTGACTGATACGGCCTTCTAATAATACTCAACATGGCTTAGCTGTGTTAATACTGCTACACCGCTGAAAGCAACGGGAAACTACAGCCGTTACTACCTCCCGAGGACATGCAGCTCTCTCTGTATGAATGATTACTGATGATGGCTTTCTCCCGGGCAAAATATTCCGGAGGTAAGCTAGTCCCCCATTCGGATCTCCGGGTGGGGAGTACACGAGAGGGGGCGATCTTCAGGAAGATGGATACTGACATTCTGCGAGTTGGAGCGTGAAATGTTAGAAGTTTGAATCGTTGTGGTAGGTTAGAGAATCTGAAAAGAGAGATGGATAGACTAAAGTTAGATGTAGTTGGTATAAGTGAAGTACGTTGGCAGGAAGAACAGGATTTTTGGTCAGGTGACTACCGAATTATCAACACAAAATCAAACAGGGGAAATGCAGGAGTTGGTGTAATAATTAATAAGAAAATAGGACAGCGGGTAAGCTACTATGACCAGCATAGTGAAAGGATCATTGTCGTCAAGATAGACACCAAACCAATGCCCACCACAATATACAGGTCTATATGCCTACTAGTTCAGCGGATGATGAGGAAATCGAAAGAATATATGATGAGATAGAAGATTTAATACAATATGTAAAAGGTGACGAGAATATAATTGTGATGGGAGACTGGAATGCAGTGGTAGGCCAAGGAAGAAAAGGTAATAGAGTAGGAGAATTTGGATTGGGACAAAGGAACGAAAGTCGGCAGGTTGAATTCTGCACTGATCATAATTTAGTCCTTGTCAATACTTGGTTCAAACACCACAAACGACGGCTGTATACGTGGACGAGACGTGGAGACACTGGGAGGTATCAAATAGAATTCATTATGATTAGCCAGAGATTCAGAAACCAGGTGTTGAATTGCAAAACTTTCCCAGGAGCAGACGTGTACTCTGACCACAACTTGTTGGTCATGAAATGCCATCTGAAGTTGAAATTGAAGAAAGGAAAGAATGCAAAAAGATGGGATCTAGACAAGTTGAAAGAAAGGAGTGTGAGGGATTGTTTCAAGGAACATGTTGCACAAGGGCTAAATGAAAAGGCTGAAGGAAACACAATAGATGAAGAGTGGATAGTGATGAAAAATGAAGTCAGTAGGGCTGCTGAAGAAATGTAAGCAAGGAAGAAAAGATCAACTAAGAATCAGTGGATAACTCAGGAGATACTAGACCTGATTGATGAACGACGAAAATACAAGAACGCTAGAAATGAAGAGGGCACGAAAAGAAAACAGGAGATTAAAGAATCAAGTGGATAGAAAGTGCAAGATAGCTAAGGAAGAATGGCTGAAGGAGAAGTGCAAGGATGTTAAAGGTTGCATGGTCATGGGAAAGGTAGATGCTGCATACAGGAAAATCAAGGAAACCTTTGGAGGTTAAGAGCTCAGATAGAAAGCCACTTCTAGGGAAAGAAGACAAAGCAGAAAGATGGCAGGAGCATATCCAACAGTTGTATCAGGGTAAAGATGTAAGTAATTTGGTTCTGGAACATGGCTATTGATGCTGATGAAATGGGAGACCCAATTTTGAGGTCAGTGTTTGACAGAGCTGTGAGTGACCTAAATAGGAACAAGGCACCTGGAATTGATGACATTACTTCTGAATTACTGACTGCCTTAGGAGAAACCACCATGGCAAAGTTATTCCATTTAGTGTGTAAGATGTATGAGACAGGAGAAGTCCCATCCAATTTTCGGCAGAATGTTGTTATACCTATTCACAAGAAAGCCGGTGCTGACAGGTGTGAAAACTACCGCACCATTAGTTTAGTATCTCATGCCTGCAAAATGTTAACACGTATTATTTACAGAAGAATAGAAAAACAAGTTGAAGCTGAGTTGGGAGAAGATCAATTTGGCTTCAGAAGAAATGTAGGAACACGTGAAGCAATCCTGACTTTACGTCTGATTTTAGAGGATCGAATCAAGGACAAGCCCACGTACATGGCATTCGTAGATCTAGAAAAGGCATTCGAGAATGTTGACTGGACCAAACTTTTTAAGATTCTGAAGATGATTGGGATCAGATACCGTGAACGAAGAATTATCTACAATCTGTATAAAAATCAGTCTGCAGCGATAAGAATCGAGGGCTTTGAAAAAGAAGCAGCAATCCAGAAAGGAGTGAGGCAAGGCTGCAGTTAGTACCCCCTCCTTCTCAATGTTTACATAGAACAGGCAATAAAGGAAATCAGAGAGGAATTTGGAAAGGGAATCACAGTCCAAGGCTAGGAAATTAAAACCTTGAGATTTGGTGATGATATTGTTATTTTATCTAAGACTGCAGAAGATACCGAGAAGCTGATGAATGGCATGGACGAAGTCTTGGCTAAGGAGTACAAGATGAAAAATAAATAAATCCAAAACAAAAGTAATGGAGTGCAGTCGAACGAAGGCAGGTGATGCAGGAAATAGTAGATTAGGAAATGGTCTTAAAGGAAGTAGATGAATATTGTTATTTGGGTAGTAAAATGACTAACGATGGCAGAAGTAAGGAGGACATAAAATGCAGACTAACATAAGCAAGGAAGAGCTTTCTTAAGAAAAGAAATTTACTCACTTAAAACATTGATATAGGAATTAGAAAGATATTTTTGAAGACTTTCGTGTGGAGCGTGGCATTGTATGGAAGTGAAACATGGGCGATAACTAGTTCAGAAAGAAAGAGAATATAAGCTTTTGAAATGTGGTGTTACAGAAGAATGCTGAAGGTGAGATGGATAGATCGAATCACGAATGAAGAGACACTGAATCGAATTAGTGAGAGGAGATCGATTTGCCTAAATTTGACGAGAAGAAGAGATAGAATGATAGGACACATCTTAAGACACCCAGGACTTGTTCAGTTGGTTTTTGAAGGAAGTGTAGGTGGTAAGAACGGTAGGGGTAGACCAAGGAATGAATATGACAAGCAGATTAGAGCAGATGTAGGATGCAATAGTTACGTAGAAATGAAAAGGTTAGAACAGGATAGGGTGGCACGGAGTGCTGCATCAAATCAGTCTATGGACTGATGACTCAAACAACAACATTGTACTGTAATTCCACGCCATCTCTCCACAGACAGCTCGAAATATTCTACTTAGTCGAGCAGCCCATTTCCTTACTTGCAGTCCAAAGTTTACAACGTTTTCGTAACACTACCCTTTTGTCGGAAATCGCCCAGAACAAATCGAGCTGCTTTTCTCTGAACCTTTTCCAGTTCTTATATCAGTTCTGCTGAGGGTCCCCTTCACGAGAAGCATACTTTAATTATACTCTAATTGGGTCTTATCAGTGACTTATACGACCTGTCCTTTCATTTCAAACCCCTAAATACCCTCATAACCATATGGAGAGATCTATAACCTTTATTTAGATTCCGTTTATGCGATAACCGCAATAAAGACCTTTCCTTATATCAGCGCCTGCATTGATCCACATGATGAACTTTCATTCCCATCAACACAGAAATTAAAAGTGGAAGGACTTTCCTCTTGGTGAAAATTATAATCTGACTTTTCACTCCGTTTAACATCGTACCACTTGTCTACTGTCCATCTCATAACTTTGTCGAGGTTATTTTGCAGCCGCTCAAAATACTGTAACTTATTTATTACCCCATTCAGTATCCGCAAAAGTCCTTATCTGTGATTCCAGTTTCTTAAGCATATGATTTATACATAATAAAACACAGGGTTCCAATAACACTACCTTGCGGGAACCCCGTCTTAATAGTTACAAGATCAGACAATTGCTTCACTTGCTCTAATTCTCGGAGTTCTCTTTTCTGGAAATTTAGTCACCCTTTATAATCTCTCCTGTAGCTTTTAGCACTTCTGGAAGAAGTTCATAGGAATGACAAGCGTTTTTTAAATATTCTAAACTTGCCCTTTACTTTTCGATAAGAGTCTCACATTTGGGTATCTCAGAGAATCAATTAGTTGAAAATCTCTTGTTTTTAATACTTGCTAGAATTCAGAACGAAATATTTCAAGAAATGATGTAAAACATTCTGTGTCGGTAGGGGATTTTCTTTCCTACCTCTGTCAATATAATACAATATAATAAAATGAGCTATTCCACATGGAATACTACCTGTCCTGATAGGATACATTCCTGTGAGGAGGGCCGCCCTGGATGGAGTACATGTAGGTAGCACGTAATGGCGTCGGAGCAACACGCCGCTGAAAGCAAGAGCGTCGATGTTTGGCGTCGGAATCTGGTTCGCTCCATTCATGCTGACATCGTTCCATCCCTAGAGAACAACACATTATCAGGTAACTGAAATATTTTAGAGTGAGTGAACGAAATAAGCTTTTTACTCCCAAGTTATATGCATCCTTATGCGTGTCGCATTCCAGGTTCTAACAATAGCTGAAACAGGCTAATACAGTACATTGCTTCTAATTTAAATAATTATGTACAAAGTTAATGAACATTAAAATGTTTTAGTTCCGTGCACTGATAGGATACAACGGGCCTGCTAGAGTGTGGCGACCTCTCTAAAACCAATGTGGAGAAAGTGATAGGGGAGTGGCCCTGACTTATACAAGAACTATTCTCAGCACAGCCGACGGTGGAACCAACCCACCGCATCCCGAATGCAGAGCGGTAAAACCATGGCCACTCTGCTCGGTAAGCGTCTCTAGACACTTTTACTGGAACTTTCAGCTCATCTTCATTATCCTCACCGTTCCCTAAACAATCTAAAGTAGCATCTTTTGTGTTCTCTTTGCGCAAGGGTGCAGTCATGTTCGAAGACAAAAGGCATCTGTCAAGCCAAACACATGGTACATAATGATCGTTAAAAAGAGAGGTTTTCTGAATCGACTGTAGTCTTCACAGAGACTGTCAGGTAGTACTGCCTGTGTTAGAACTACGGACCTGCAACATCCCATTAAACTAGAGCCGAGTCTACTGTAGAGCGACATTTCAAATACCACTTAACACGTTGACTGCCAGGACACATAACTAGAAATGTCCCGGGGGCCGAAGCTTACTTTCTACTGTGCATATAGTAAATCAGAAATGAAACAATATTCGAAGTGATATTTCACTTAAGACTTCAATATACGTACTAAATACAACAAAAATCAATCAATCAATACTGATCTGCATTTAGGGCAGTCGCCCAGGTGGCAGGTTCCTTATCTGTTGTTTTCCAAGCCTTTTCTTAAATGATTTCAAAGAAATTGGAAATTTATTGAACATCTCCCTTGGTAAGTTATTCCAATACCTAACTCCCCTTCCTATAAATGAATATTTGCCCCAATTTGTCCTCTTGAATTCCAATTTTATCTTCACATTGCGATCTTTCCTACTTTTAAATACTCCACGCAAACTTATTCGTCTACTAATGTCATTCCACGCCATCTCTCCGCTGACAGCTCGGAACATACCACTTATTCGAGCAGCTCGTTTCCTTTCTCCCAGTTCTTCCCAGCCCAAACTTTGCAACATTTTTGTAACGCTACTCTTTTGTCGGAAATCACCCAGAACAAATCGAACTGCTTTTCTTCAGATTTTCTCCAGTTCTTGAATCAATCCTGGTGAGGGTCCCATATACTGAAACCATACTCTAGTTGGGGCCTTACCGGAGATTTATATGTCCTCTCCTTTACATCCTTACTACAACCCCTACACACCCTCATAACCATGTGCAGAGATCTGTAACCTTTATTTACAATCCCATGTACCGGTATGTGATTACTCTTATGAAGATATTTCCTTATATTAACACCTATATACTTACAATGATCCCCCAAAGGAACTTTCACCCCATCAACGCAGTAATTAAAACTGAAAGGACTTTTCCTATTTGTGAAACAACCTGACTTTTAACGCCGTTTATGAACATACCATTCCCTGCTGGCCATCTCACAACATTATCGAGGTCACGTTGCAGTTGCTCACAATCTTGTAATGTATTTATTACTCTATACAGAATAATATCATCCGCAATAAGCCTTACCTCTGATTCCACTTGTTTACTCACCCCGAGGTACCGCCGTGATCCCACAGAAATATTAACTTTATGGTTTTGGCTAGCTGGGCAGAGCAGTAATAGAAGCTTGCGTTGCTTCACGGTACTCATTGTACCCAACTGACTATGCCACGATTTGTTTGCTAGCGCCTAACACTACAATCTCAAGGCACTTGTTGTTCTTTAGTAGGGTTGTGAAGTTATGGTGCCATGTTTCACCTACCCTGCAGTAAACATTCTCAAGGCAAACGTATAGACCACAAAACCTCCATCAGAAATTGTAAAAAGTGTGCTTTATTATTTTTATGCAGCTATTTTACGAATAAATCGAAATTTTTCTTGAACATGTGTTCCTATAAATTATTTCCTATTTACTCCTTGCCAAGTGTCGTTTGTATTTTTTCTATTGCCAATGATGTTGTCAATTTAGAAAATGCAAATATGTTAATATTTATGCTAAATTTGTTTGGTTACGCGTCAAGTATCAGCTCAGAGAATGATTTGGAAGGAACTGGTGTGGCCTACTGATAAGGTATGCATAAGCTTGGAATGAAAATGGGATACCGCAGAAGCGATTAACGGGTTTCCCAACCATAGGACTCAAACCCACTAGCTCCCAAATCCCGAGGTTGCGAGTTAGCTAACCCGGCACACCAAAGCGCATGGCTGAACTTGTTGCACGAATACTCACATACTGCTAATAAAAGGAGGTAGAACTATTAGAACTAATAAAAACTATAATTTGGAAATCAAGCACGCCAGGATTTGCTACCAGGGGGAGAAGTCAACAGCTCGGCGGTCCGTCGTCCTCGCAGCGAAAGTCATATAACAAAACCTGTCAGCGGTACTCACGGTCCACGGCCTCACGAGAAACTCACTCAGCTATATCTTTTATGTCGTTGCTGTAAAATGTACCGCTCCGGCAGCCAACGTATTTTAACTCGTGAAGACATATGGCAACTTCGAGTAAACTCCGGAGTGCGATGGAAAAGGTTAAGTTATGTTTGATTTAATAGACGAAAATTAGTGCCATGTCAGTCCGCCTCCATGGCTAAATGGTTAGCGTGCTGGCCTTTGGTCACAGGAGTCCCGGGTTCGATTCCCGGCCCAATTTTAATCATCATTGGTTAATTTCGCTGGCACGGGGGCTGGGTGAATGTGTTGTCTTCATCATCATTTCATCCTCATCACGACGCGCAGGTTGCCTACGGGAGTCAAGTCGAAAGACCTGCACCTGGCGAGCCGAACATGTCTTCGGACACTCACGGCACTAAAAGCCATACGCCATTTCATTTCAGTGCCATGTCATGTAGTCTTTCTTACGAAAGATTCGTAAAATGTTACTTTGTGACTATTTTTCCTTACAGAGGCATCTGAGACAGAAATAACTTGAAGTTCTATTCGAATACATATCTCACTTTCGTTGAGATGTACTCGCATGCACAGAAATGGTGTCCCGATGTAAACAAAGCACGGCGTCCCTCCATTTCCTCGCTTAACGTATTGCTGCTCGCAGACATTCCGCTACAAGACTCTTGTGATTGAAGAAGACTCTTATTTGAATTTAAAAAATTGGCTATGATATAACTTTAATATGGATAATGGGACATTCAAACAACACAGGTAATGATCAGGCTGATAAAATGGCAAAAATTGCTGCATATGGAACAGCTATTGATGCTTCAATTGCCCTTCCTTTCACAGATTACACTCCGTTAATTTAACTTGCTATGAAACAAAAACGGCAGCACAGCTGGACACAATCGGCGAAATTAAAAGGGAAAGTATCACTATCAAATTCAACCGAACATTCCTAGTCTCCCATGGATTTCTAAGACAAAATATTCACGAAGACATATTACTACCATTATCAGACTACGATTTAATCACGCTTTTACCTCGGCTTATAAATTCAAATTTAAACTGACGAACTCACCCATGTGTTCATGCAATAATAGTATTGCCGACGTCAATCATATGTTTTCAATGTTCTCATTTCACGCTACATAGAAAGAGGTTTTTACATAAACTGATATCGCAAAAACTACAGGTTCCATCAACTCCAGCTAATCTAGTCAAAAACCCTACACCGTCACTTGTTGCCGCTATTCAAGAAGTTTTGGATAACTGTAATATTAATATAAAAATTCGCTTGACTAATGAGTATTATTGAACTAAATCAAATCACATCCTCCTCTACATAACCTGTCAAATAAGACTTTGTAACGTTCTAATCAAGCAAACCTAGTGTTTCTAAAGATGACGAACAATTCAACAAATCGCAAGTGAAAATCAAATATGTTTCCTTGAAGACAAGCGCTAATAAGCGTGGTGACTAGGTAATGTGTATTCAGCAGAACTCAAGAAAGTTCAAAACAAGAAGAAGAAGAAACTGATCGAAATGGGCACGGTGGTGGATGTATAGCAATACACACACCGTGCCTTCAGTACTACCCGTTCACTCCTTCCCCTCCTTTTCAGTACTGAAGTCGGGCAGTGTTGACTATTTTTGTACATGCGTGTACAGGAGGTTTTTAATCGAAAAGTATTTGATACCAGTTAGGAATACAAGTAGCTTGTAGCTTCGTTATTTCTGGTTATAATTTCTAAACATCATTTACTGTTTCGTAACTTGGTTCTAGATTTTACTGAAGATATATCATCATAATTTACCAACTCGGATAGAGAATTACGATTAATTCTATAAATAGAAGATGAATATGCTAAAATAAGATTTTGATGTACAAATTATTCATCATTCTCCTCTTTTCCGCTTATCCAGCCCCTGCACGGGTCGGGACTTTTATGGCACTTATCCGCTTTCCTCTGTCCTTCCATTATTCCTCTTCCTTTTGTCCCAGTCCAAGTTTCTTCTACTTGCACTCTTCTTCATAGAATCGATCCACGTTGTTCTAGGTATTCCTCTCGCTCTCTAAATTATTTAACTATAATATTATAACTGTGTAATTATTTCTTCATAAAATAACTGAAAATAAATAAATCATAAATGTATTGTTTTGTCTTAAAATATACAACAAAATGATACATCTGAACATAAATTGTTATTATACATTCAACATTTTTCTTATAATCGAAAATATGAACCTATCACAACTTTCTAGAAAAAATACAGATGAAATAAACACACGGTAAAATAATTAACATAATGCACTGACCATAGTTACATAATCAGTATCAGAAATTTTCTTTCTTTTCTTTCTTTCTTTCTTTCTTTCTTTCTTTCTTTCTTTCTTTCTTTCTTTTTTTTCTTAATCTGTTTACCCTCCAGGGTTGGTTTTCCCTCGGACTCAGCGAGGGATCCCACTTTTACCACCTCAAGGGCAGTGTCCTGGAGCTTCAGACTTTGGGTAGGGGGATACAACTGGGGAGGAGCACCAGTACCTCGCCCAGGCGGCCTCACCTGCTATGAGAAAGTTTTTACAAAAGAAAAATGGAAATAAAGACAAAACTAATTGTGAAATTTGTATTAAATAACTAAACAGTTGTGTCAAATACTGACTTTAGATTAAGTGATGAGTTCCTCCTCCCCTTCAGAACATTAATAACCAGTCCATGCCTCATTCCTGTTTGCCACTTGCTCTAGCCGCTTGGATATGGAATCTATGAGATGCTGGAAAAGTCTGGTTCATTCCTCAGATGCGCCCAAATTCGACGGATGTTCATTAAGAGAGCCTCGATTCACTTGTGATAACATAGGAGCCATCTTACAGCGTAAGGGTACGTCCAAGATGCACGCTGGTTTTCTGAGTCAGACGGTCGGCGCCGAGTCGACGTAAGTATGTCCTGTGTTTTTAAGCGGGACTGGCCATAATGCACCTGCGCGCAGGAAGCCTGCGCACTGATAGTCTGACTCAGATATTTACCGGAATGATTCGTTCATTCTGGTTTCAGACAACCTGCCGCGCAGGCTGTTGATTTTCGTGTTGAGTGTGGTAATTCGCCCAGTTCTTCGTAAGCCTGTGTTCAAATTTTAACAAAATAAAACAAAACGTATCCGAACTCATTCTGAAATATTCAAAAATCTGTTTTCGTCGACAAGTAACTGTGGAAAAAGGTGTTTGTACTCCCCGTAAATATATCTTAATTCATTTATAGGATTATATCACTTCTCATTCGTTTTAACTTGGTTGTAACATTGTCACTTAGCAGCAATAGAGCTGCAGCCTGTTCTCTTGTTAGTTCCATGCTACACTGATCAGTTGTATTTCATATCTTTTCTTTTGTGGCAGCTCTGTCTGCGCTGACAACCAGCTTTCATAATGGCCACATCCCACCTGCCACTCGGAGTCAGACATTCAGCGCCGACTGTCTGACTCAGAAAACCAGCGTGCATCTTGGACGTACCCTAACGAAATCTAGACCGCCACAGAATCAGAATAGCAATATACGTACTGTGTCTCACTCCTTTTCGGTACTGGAGTGCAGAGTCCTGCACAGCGGCCCAGCCCATGAGCTGCTTCGTCAGAAGGCAGTTTATCGGCTTTGGCAGGGTCGAAAACAAGCCCGTGACGTCATCGCACGGGCTGGTCTGCGAGCACCGTGTAATGCTATTACTGTAGTATTAGAAGGTGTTGGTCTGGACAGCGCTATGTCGTTCGTACGCGGTGGGCCATTGACAGCGCTGTGGCAGTGGTATGGCCTGACTACTTCAATGTGTACAGTGCACTGCGTGTCAGCGGAGTCAGTTGCATTACGGTCGAGTGTAGACGATCATGCTTGCTGTGGTTTTCTGTTTGACTTCCACCGTCTAACCTGTTTTCGGGTATGAATGCGGACTGAGGACCCAAAAGAAAATAAACCATGGCAAGGAAACGTGAATTAAAGAAAAGGCTAGAAACCGGAGAATACAAGATTTCTGATCCGGATCCGAACCTTAAAAGTCATATTTGGTCGGTATTTAAGCCTATTGTTGACGGTGATGAGAAAGACGTTCGTTTTGTGTGCTATACGACCTGCGGCGAACTTTATGCACATACTAAAGGGTTGACCGATATGGCACATATTTCTCGTCATCCGTACGTATCTAACAAAATTTCTCTCGTAAAGGAAAATCGTCCTCCAAAATCTACTAAGGACTTGATTGTTGCTGAATTTGTTCGTATATGTACTCGAGACTTAAGGGCATATGAGACAGCTGGAGGTTGGCTTTCTTGATCTCGCTTTGCCATCCATTGACACTGGACTTTGTATGGAAAAGTATCCGGAACATCCAGTATCATCCAACAACCGTGTCCCGACACATTGCAGGGAGTGCTAAACGTCTATGACAGGGTGTCTTTAATCCGTGCGGTCTCGGCTGGCACACGCTGACTAGAGCGGAGAAATTCGAAGGAGATGCGTTATGGGTACACAATATTCCTTCCTTCATACGAAGAAAGTGCGCTACCTCTAAATGACAGCTGTCCTTCACCAGTATCATTAATAAGGCACCGTAAGTTGTTAATTTACATGAAATAATTTTAAACACATTATTGATATAACTGAACCCATGACATTTGTGGCCCAAGGGTACAATACTAAGACAATAGGATTGTAGGCTACTTAAATACTACACACATTAACCAAACATTAAACGAAGAATCAAATTCTGACTTGTCGGAACACATCACATCACAACGCTTCTCGCCTGGTGCAAGGGGAAACTTCGCCACAGCACCTCCAAGATTTTTGCTCGGCCGGGTGGCCCTCAATTTTACTTGCTACCCAGCCGACCTCAAATAGCATATAGGCTGACGCCTCGTTGGCAGTCGGCCTTCTCCACTCACCATGTCTTACTGCCTAATCCCCGGAGTAGATCGAACTATCTCTGAAGATGCCATCTACCACGACCTTCGTACAGCCGGCGTCCCAGCTTATAACGCCTACCGATTGATGGATGACATAACTTTCACTCCAACACCGCAGATTTTGGTACATCTCCCGAGAGAGGACGACCTGCAACGCCTCTTCGCCTCCGGAGCGACCATTCGCCATAAGACCTGCGCAGTGGTGCCAACTCCGCCGTCCATCCAAGACCAGCTCTCTGCGGATCCAACTATTGTTCCAGTCTTCAACGCGTTTCTTCCCCGGACATTGCCTCAGCCACCATCACCCTTCTTCTCAACAACTCTTACTCCCACGACCACTATGACGACCGCATATACCAGTTCTCCACTTCCCATCACCACTGTCACAACTTGTCACCCTTCACCAGTAATGTCCTCATCTCTCCCACTACGTACTCACGACTACCACAACCCCACCACACTCTTCCACCGCGTTGTCTTCTACCACCGCTGCTTCTTCATCGCCGCCTCTACAAGACACCTCCGCAGCAGCCGAAGACCCGCCACCATCGCCGCAGCAGCAACCGCCATCCTTCCATGCCACGTTTAGTTGCGTGCTACGCGGGATTCCACCCTGACATCTCCGAACGGGCGGTCCTCCAGGAACTCCACGCGGACGGCGTTCCCGCCCGACGCGCGATTCACATCCACAACACCAATGGCCCTACTTATATGGTGCGGCTCCTGCTTCCCAGTGCCGAAGACATTCAACAGCTCGTATCAACGGCCACCGCCACAAAGTGGAGCCCTCCCGTTCTCCACCCCAACCTGTTCGCTTCCCTTCAGCTAATTCACATCGTCGCCCCCGGCCAGCCGCCCCTCCTGTTCCACCTTTTCCACATGTCTGTCAACCCCCTCCCCCACCTCGTTTCATTCCTCCACCCCTTCCGATATTCGACCTTCTACGTTTTCTTATCACTTCTCTTTCTAATATCACAGCCACCCTCCATCTCCTCACCTTGCATCTCCACCCAAGACCTCTCTTCTAACCTTCATCTTTCCCATTTTTGCACT
Organism: Anabrus simplex; assembly: GCF_040414725.1. Taxonomy (NCBI): domain Eukaryota; kingdom Metazoa; phylum Arthropoda; class Insecta; order Orthoptera; family Tettigoniidae; genus Anabrus; species Anabrus simplex. The sequence goes on from NC_090265.1 coordinate 1,717,088,608, forward strand.
TCACCTTTTCCCCGACCACCCTTGCACTCCCCTCTGAATACTTAATCCTTGCACACATCCCCGATACCTATAATACTATCCGCACACACCTCCTAATCCCATACATCAAATTACCCTCCTCCCCATACCATCGCTTCTCCAACCTGCCGAAACTCCTGGCCAGAGTGAAGGCGTTACCTTCAGGGTGGCCCTCCCCTCCCCTTCAGGGAGGGGAATGAAAGCATTTGTAGTTAGCTAGTTCTGACTTGTTCAAGGTACATTAAATTAATAAATTAAGAGTATACTCGTTGACTAAACAAAGGTGTGATGCAATAACTTAAAAGCATTGCAGTGAGCACTTGTCTAAACCTTAGGCATCATGGTTTCGGTTACCTAAAAGCGACCCATTTATGTTCATTGACTTCCTGAGCCCTACTAAATTTTGCTGACAATAAATCGGTCATTGTTAGACCCGATAGTCGGCAGGCGCTATTTCCGTTACTGCATTGAAATGTATATCTGTTAGCAGAGATCGGAATCGAGATTTGTGATCTTCATCCTGGAAAAGAACTGTTCACATCTTCAAGACTTCCAAAGATCGACAGGATTTCTGCCACGAGTTGTGGAAAGCGTAATGGGACAAGTGTTCGGTAAAAGTCAAAATTTTCCTTTCTTTTTCCTCTTGCTTCAGCCGCGCGTTACATATTAACCCTATACGTTTCAGTTGTAAATTGTGGTATGCGTATTCTGGTTGAACACTAAAAGAGCTGCAACTTTCCTTTCACAACATCAAGTTTCTGAAGTGGCACGAAGAGATCTGCTGTGAGCGAACGTACTCAACTCCCCTCCCTCCCACCTAGAGAGAAGAAGTTCTGCCTGCACGCGTGCGAGGTCATTTCTAGGCCGTGCGATGTCTCACTGCGGGCACTGTTTGACATGCCTCGTGTACGAGATTCAATTATGTCGGAGGAACTCAGCGGTATGAGCAGAAGGGAATGCGAAGCCACCACGGATATGTGAAAAATTAGCGCAAAAAAGAACCATTAGGTAACATACACGGTTTCTTATTTTGTTGAATGAGAACTCAAGTCTCGTGTCTTGTTTACGTCCAGGTTTCCAAACGAGCCTAAAACAGGTGATAATGTTAAAAGAGAATTGTTGAGACGTTGCATTGTCTTGGTTCCATCGAGACGGTACTAAAAGACGTGCATTTTACAACTGATTAAGGTGCCAACGTAATAGCCACACCGCATTTTTATACGAGACTGAATTGCGCCTGTTATGTGCCCAACACGATGCTGAGAAATGCTTATATCAGTTATTTGCCTTCATATTGATGCCCTATGTCTGCGACGAACGGACTTGTTGCTACGTCAAAATGGCCTAGTATAAACGATCCTTAAAATCATTGTAACAACCCAACGACACCACTCGTTTAACGATGCTAGAATTTGAACAGTGTCAGTATTCGGCTTTCTGAGAATAACTTGCTAAAGAAGGACAAGCGAGTCATATGGATGGAATCGGTAGCAGGCTGATGAACGAACTGATCGTTCCCCTTAAAGTATGTACACTACCTGACAAAAAATGAAGCACCAAGAAGAAATAGTCGGATGTCGGTGTAATTTCGTACATGTACGTGCCATGGGCGGATATATAAATGGATGGAGTCGCATTTCTCTGTGACAGGTAAAACGGCCACCAGAATGCATTAGTGTTGTTCGTATTTAGTATTGGTACCAAGCCTGGTAGAGTAGATAAGGGGCGTGAACAACGTCAGATGTTAACTGGTCACTGTAAAGGACACAAAGATGCCGCATACTCATATGAGTCAACGTTATCAGCACCTGACAGAGTTTGAAAGGGATCTCTTATTCAAGCCCCATTGTCGGCAGCCCTGAAGATGATTTTCCGTGCTTTCCCATTTTCACAACAGGCAAATACTGGGGCTGCACCTCAATTAAAGCCACGGCTGCTTCCAAACCTCTCTTAGGCCTTTCCTACCCCGCCATCCCATAAGGCCTCTCTCTGTCAGTGTGACGTAAAACAAATTCAAAGGGACCACATTGTGGATCTCCGGCTGGTCGAATTGTGTAATATCCAGATCTGTGGGACATTCAGATGTGACAGTGGCCCATTGTTGGACTACATGGGAATGTGAGGGTAGGCATGCTTGTCACCAAGGTTCCGGTCAACCACATGTGACCACCACAAGGGAGGATCGACGTATTGTGTATCAAGCACATCGTAACCTTTTCACATCCGTACCTGCCATCCGAGAACAAGTAATGGACTTCCTGCAACATTCTGTATAATCCCTCTCCATTGGCCGGAGACTAGCGGCAGCTGGATTAGGGAATTACCGTCCCATGAGTAGGCTGCCATTACCACTACAACACAAACGGTTGCATTTGGAGTGGTGCCGTGATCAGGAAGCATGGACTGCTGATGAATGACATCGCATTGTGTTCAGCGATGAATCGCATTTCTACACTACCCTGGATGACTATCGTCTGCCAGTATGGCGGTAGCCTTGGGACAGGTCCCATTTTTCTAATGTTTTGGAGAGGCGCAGCAGTGTTACTCGTGGCATCATGGTATGGCGAGCCATCGGGCATGACTTCAGATCACGGCTGGTAGTGTCTGAGAGAACTTTGACAACACAACGGTACGTCATGGGCATCCTGCGGCCTCTCATGCAACAATCTAGTGGTGGCATTTTTCAACAGGATAATGTTCGTCCACAAAAGCCACGTGTGTTTATGAACTGTCTGCGTGATGTTGAGGTACTCCCGTGGTGAACAAGATAGTGGCTACACTAAAGATGGCGGCTACACACATTGTACTGATAGGACATGTCCTTGATTCATAGGGGCGTAACATTGGAAGATACCCTCAGGGGACTTGGAGGTGAGCTTGGAATAAGATGGCGGCTACACATGGAATTAGGGAGATGGTGTAAGGCTAAATACATGTGTTTCATTCATAGGGGGCATAACGCTGGAAGCTGAACTCGGAACTAGCTGGTGGCTACACATGGGACTAGGGAGATGGTGTAGGACTTATTGCACATGCTATATTCATGGGGTTTAACGCTGAATGGCGACCTTATGTCTTGGGGCTGAGCGACCGCGTAAATGGCAAAAGGGCGTAAAGGGCTTGCATATCAGGAATGCGTTTTAAGTTTCTCGGAAAAACCTGCTATTCCTACGAAATTCCACAGAAGGTGATCAGGAAGATCGGCACTAAAAATGCTTATTCCACAACGGCTGAACTATTACCTGCTCAATCAACAGCTCAGAAACCTTCCACTTCAAAATCTACATCGTTTGCTGAAGACGAAATGGAATACAATGAAGATGAAATAAATTTTCTGCATAGGTATATCCATTTTAGTTATGTTTACTGGTGATTTTATGTTAGCGACTTTACATAGCGATTTTAACAAAAGAATTAGTTATGTTTAGAGACGTTCATCGAAGAACTTGGCGATATTTTAGGATGAAGAGTTGGCAACACTGGTGACTGTGCACATACTCTCGCACAAGACAAGACTTAACGGTAGGCTGTGATAGTGGCCCGTTTATGGGCAAAGATTACCTACACAGAGACATTTCATTCATTTATTTTTCCGTTGTATAACATTCATATATAAATTAGAAAGACGCTTATGAATATTTTCGCCTGGAGGGTAGCATTGTGTGGAAATGAAACATGGACGATAACTAGCTGAGAGAGAAAGAGAATAGAAGCTTTTGAAATGTGGTGTTACAGAAGAATGCTGAAGGTGAGATGGATAGATCGAATCACGAATGAAAACATACTGAATCGATTTGGTGAGAGGAGATCCTTGTGGCTGAATTTGACGAGAAGAAGATATAGAATGTACACCCTTCCGGGCCTCGAATGGATGACCCGCAATTAAGAATACCTCTACATAACAGGGTAAACACCCACGGATGAGACTAGAGTGAAGAGCGGCTCGAATTGCCTAACGAGTTTGGAACCACTCCCCTCCTACTTTCTGTGCTGGCCTCGGCAGCTCGAGCACTTGGGGGGTGGTACGTTCGAAAGAAAAAGAAAAAACAAATATTTAAGATGGGGCCTTATGTTATCTGAAAGTAGGATTCACTGGGTTCAACTGTTACTGGATACTGCTTAGCATAACTACAAATGACAAGAATCATATAATGGGGGTTACGAATACTAGTTTATTCAAAATAGGACATAATAGAAAAAACAACCCTAAACAATGAATTCTCCGCATACGGGAGGAAAAGAAAATAATTGACACTTTAAATTTTGACTCGCCTGAAGGGGTCGTCTTCACCAAGGTATAATTGAGGTTTTGCGACCACTATCGTCTATCTTTCCCTCATTAGTACATAACGTTTCATTACATTTCAATATTCTGTCGATCACACCGTGAGATGAGCTGATGTCCCTCTTCATAGTACATCCTGTTCTTAGCACGTAATTAACCGGTTCCTGTACTACATGATTACCATATTAAAAGAGATATTTACATAATACATAGACAAAACACACATACCATTAGCTAAAACCCCCGGACTTCCCTTATCTGTCACCAAGACACAACAACGTTGAACATCTGTTCTGTTTGAACTCAAAATAAATGCACATTAAATACTAAACACACACACATATATACACATCATGCATAAAAGGGGCCCTTCCTGTAAGAAAAAAACATGGTAATTACTGTCTTCTGCCCCCGGCGCAAGCTTAATGGAAGCTTGCCCAAGGTAGCCCATTCTGACCACGCGGCTCGAACTGGACGAATCCCGACTGAGAGGTACATTCCTGAAAAATCCCTAAACTAGCTACGGTCTCATATTACCGGATATTGGGGGAGATCCACAATCATTTATTAATTACCTTCTAAATCACCGTGATATTATCATTGACAGAAGTGATCTTAGCTGAACCATTTAAGACAACAAGCAGTCACGGGGGAGACCCAGAGCCTCGAGCCTTAACTATAATAGCACAGCAGGGCCGCCCTGTTAAGAAAAGCGAGGATTAAACACTCACAAAACAAAAAAAAGAAGGGAAGGTCATTCGATGTACTGCAACCATCACTCATTCATTAGCTACGCCGGATTCTTCTCTCACTCACAACGGCCAGCCCTCCTTTCTCGGAGACACATATCTATGGCCTACTTCATTTGTTTATTCATCTTACCGCAGAATTCCCAAGAATTACTCATTTATTCTATACCTTCTCATTCTTCTCGTAGAGCGCCGACTGTGGGCACCATCACTTCCGAATCATCTCATCGTAAAACTATCTGGGCATTCGGCCCTCTCATTACGTCTCATATCGCGTACCTTCTTCCCTTGTGCATAGGACTCTCATGATTACTCAGTTCCACGCTTCCGCTCATCCCCCAAAAGTTATGTATATATTTATATTCCTACCATACATAAGACTCTGGCTTCCCTGGGTCGCATCCCGGTTGCAGACAAAAAACTCCATACAATTCTGGTAAAATAATCAAGAATCACGGGAAACTCGCACACTGTCCCGCACAATTATACCTAAATAACACATTTATGTACCTCTCTCGGTCAGGATCTCTTCTCTCTTGCTGCACATGCAGTTATTATATGTATAAGCTCGCATGCATCGTCTGACTGACCCATGAGATTCCCCAGCAAATACGATAGCCATGTTGGACATTAACTAACAGCCTTTGGACATGGTTTTCCCTGCTCGTCCACTATTGTTCCAACCACCCCTAGGGGAACTCAAATATTCTCCTATCCTTGTTTCCCATACTTGCTAGGATATTCTATATATTACTAAGAATAACCTCTCACGATAAATTAATCATTAAGAAAAACAAATGGGTCGTCCGGGGAGTTAGCTCCCTTGAGTTTTACGTTAACATGATAAAGAACAATAAAATTTCCATATTACAACATGCATTATTTTACAACATTTTGGTATTACACAGGAAAGCTCATCCTACAACCGGTTCTACATTACCGTGCTAAGAAACTTAAATTTGACGTCACTCATCTGTTTGGTGGCCGTGGTTTTTCCTTCCACGGGAGACCCAAGGCGGAGCTTACTGCTGCATGGCCTCGACGCTGAAAACGGGCCTGCTGTCCTTCAACCCAGGTCCACACAAGTACGACATCTTGGATAGCTCATTCACTGCTGAAATCTTAGAGTAATCCAAAGGGGTAACACACCACCACTCGTCACACGGTCCTCTGTCCACCGCGACACACACACAGAGTTTACACCATGAATAAGCAGGTCATTCTAATCACGGCGGGCGCGTTCACAGCATGAACCGGGTGGCTCACGACACTTGAGAACCTTGGCTTAGAGTAGCAATTTGGGTGATACCAGTTTATTAATATCACGGACTTATTTAGGTCGGCATTGTCCATAGCCGAATCCCGCTACTCATTTATAAATTATGCTCGCAGCTTATTTAATTGACATGCGGCACAGAGACATTCGCCTAGGCTCGCTTGGCTTCCCGTCTACACTTCACAAAGGCTTCGTATTTCACAGCCGCGACGGACACAATAACACTGTCTTAGTATGCGGTCAATAGGTTTCGGACTGTAAAAACTCAAGCACAATGTGACACACTGTCCCCTCTCAGCGATCGCTAGGGACTGTCTCCCGCTAGGGCCAGCCCAGCCTTTATGGTCTACACACCGGAAGACAATGGGCGTAAACGATTCACGGTTCATTAAGGACAGCAGCTACTTTCATCCCGGGAATTCAAAACATTTAAATGGTGCGTATTGTTACCCTCTCTCTCCTCTTTTATTTGAACAAACCTAGGTCTACCGACGATAGGCCTTTTTCACGTAATTTTCTTCCCGCCTTTAATTATTCCATCAGCGTCATCTGGGGGAGGAGTGATCTTTGAGCGCGACTCTTAGCTTGGGGGACGCTTCACGTTCACATGTGTTTGCGACATGTCACGGTTGGACATCTGGTGATCTCCTTTCGTCCCCTGAATAAAGTATTCCATATTTTTAGTCTGGGATACGCAGGAAATTCAGCTCTATTCATTGGTGTGCCTCCCATAATTTTCCCATGTATGGATCAAAATATCTTATAATTTTTGCGCACCAAAGTTCGACGTTGGCACCCGTGAACGTGCATAAAAACCGGAAGTACCTTCTGTTAGTTTGGATCCCTGGGAAAATAGGCCACACCTCGGGGCGTGTTTGACTATGGTAGCGTCGCGTCATATCTCCAACTCTGTCTGCGAGTTGAGAGGGCTTTTTACGGGGACTTGGCTCCAGTCCAACCTTCCCTTTGTTTTCCAGGCGATCTTTCGCGGGCTCCGTTCTAGCCAGACGCTGCTCGTTCCCCATCGCCCATAATCCTACCAATGACGCGACCTTTAGAAGTGATTTTAATAAGGTAGAAAGGCACCTATGATTTCAATGAGCTGTACAGGACACTCTACGGTCTCAAATGATGGGACACATCTTAAGACACCCGGGACTTGTTTAGTTGGTTTTTGAGGTAAGTGTAGGTGTTAAGAATGGTAGGGGTAGACCGAGGTATGAATATGGCAAGCAGATTAGAGCAGATATAAGAAGCAGTAGTTACGTAGATATGAAAAGGTTAGCACAGAATAGGGCGGCATGGAGAGCTGCATGAAACCAGTCTATGGACTGATGACTCAAACAACAACAATTGTAATATTCCTTTGCAGCTTTGTACGTTATTGCTTCTGACTCGAGTAAATAAATGCTCTTTGAATTATTAGGCTCCCTTTCGCAAGACGATTGTGAAACTGTTTTTGTCTCCTTGATTACCACTGACTTAGTTAAGGATCATTATTTAGCCCCTCTGAGTTCTAGGATGCACTAATTTTTTAAGCTGTGAAATTACTATCTTTAATCGAACTGGATCTCGGACAGATGTTCATGGCATATCGCTGCGGTGTGAGTCCATGAGACAGGAGATAGACTTACCAAGTCGTCTGCTACTATAAGGATTATGTGCGGCTTGCTGGATGCAGAGACCATCGTTATCAGGACCAACGTGCACAATAAGCACCACATCTGAAAAATACAAACTTTCATAACAATTGTAGGTAAAACAAGTACACGAGAACAGTAAGGTATTGTTGCTACAGCCAGTGTAACGTTTTTGTTGATACTCCCTTCGAAGAATTAGTGGTGGTGTGTCGTCCTTCGGATCCCAAGATCCCAGGTTCAGAATAGTGTACTGTGGTGCGAGAGTGACAGCAGATAATTCTTCGTAAAGCTTGACGATCTGCACGAAGCTGATCGATGCTGTCATCGTGGCAGAGCGGATTGCTTGCCGAGTGACACCTCACAGGAACCATATGCGTTCAGTCAAAATCAATCACTATTGATCTGCATTTAAGGCAATCGGCCAGGTGCAAGGTTCCCTATCTGTTGTCTTACTAGCCTTTTCTTAAATAATTGCAAAGAAATTGGAAATGTATTGAACATCTCCCTTGATAAGTTATTCAAATCCCTAATTCCCCTTCCTATAAACGAGCAGAGTGCACGAAGCAAAAGACTGAAAGAAGAAAGAAGTATTTTTAAGCTATGCAAAAGTTAAAAATGACAAACATGAAATTCTAGGTGTAAGGCTCTTCTCTGAAGATAGAAATAGAAATATATTTATTTAAAGTTAATTACAAGTAGGACCAGAGTTCCCTTTGGCTGTAACTAACTGCCACTTTAACTTAAATGTATCACCTAACATACAAAATCTAATGAAAGAATACATAAAAAGCGTAAGATACATTTTCCTACTGAGGATATAAGAATAAGATTAAAAACTAAACATCTAGGAGGTTACAATAATACTTTAACATTTCATAAACATACACTATACTAACAAGGAACAGAAGACGAAACAGAAACCTAAGAATTTTAAAGCCGAGGATGAATTAAGAGTAAAACTGAGCATCTAAAATGTATCTAGGGAATTATGATATTTCGTACTATTTAATTAATTTGGTGAAAATTCATTTACATGGCTTAATAAGTGGAAAGGTAGCGGTATTTAAGATATTTTTTCTGAGTTCCAACACTACTTTGCTGAATTTCATATAGTTTAAGATCGTTGTATAATTGAGAGGCAGTGACAATGAACGACTTATTGCACTTTACCGTACGATGCTGTGGAACCTGAAGGGTGTTAGCTGTAAACCTATTGTCCCGGTCGTGCACTTGACTCATCTGGACAAAGGACTTGGTCAAATATGAGGGAGCATTAGATTTGAAAATTCTCAGAAGTAAACAAGCAGCTGAGTATGATCGTCTATCCCTGAGTTTCAACCACTCTGCGGCTTTGTAGTAAGATGTTACGTGACAGTCTTTACGAATATTGAAGACGAATCGATAATAGGCAACTTGATGTCTTTGGAGTATACAGACCGGGAAAGGATAGCGCTGACGCTGATTCGGAATTATTTGATAAGATAATCAGCAGCATGGGAAAGGATATGAAAAGGGACGTGCTTGTAGCGGGTGTTCTCAATTTACCAAATGTCAATTGGGAAGGTAATGCGAACGACAGGAATCATGATCAACAAATGACAAATAAATAAGGGAAGGACAGCTGATTCAGAAAATGATGGAACCAACTAGAGGGAAGAATATTCTGGACGTGGTGCTGGTAAAACTAGATGAGCTATGCAGGGAAACCGAAGTAATAGATGGTATTAATGACGACGAAGCTGTTTTTGGCGTAGTTAAAAATAAATGTGATAGAAAGGAAAGTATTAATGTTAGTACTATTAGGCAAGATGGCCGGGCAAAGGTTCTATCCGGTGAATGGATCGTGGTAACGAAAACTATCCAGCTTGGTCAAAATTTGGAGACGTTTTTGAGAAAAACCACCAGCAAATATATGGTTTTTTCCATTGTTTTACATGCTCTCTTTTAACAATTCCAAAACGAGGTTGAAGCCCCCACATAGCTATCAAGACACAAGGGCGAAAGTTAAAGAGAGAGGTGAACGCACAACACAAGTTACCTCTGAAATGAAGGCCGAAATTTGCTTACATGGGGCAATTGAAGACAAATGTTATTTATTTAGAAACTGTAAATTTAGCTTTAGAAACGTAACTAAGTTTGGACCCATAATTTGATTACTCAGGAACATTCGTAACCCAAATGGGCGAACTTGGCTCGCAAAAACAGCCACTGTACTCCAACTGGGCGCATTTTCGGCCAGGAGGTGGAGCTTTCCATAATCATTTACCAGCGGAATATAACTGAAATCACATAATGACAAAAGCAACTGGTAAATACCATAGTTTGGCTTTGTTTGTACTAAATGATTACTACTACTGAAAGTTTACATGTACTGTATTTTCCACTATTCGATTCAAAGATTATCAAAGGTTATGTTCTTCAATGTTAATCGATCTGTTGTGTTCCACCCGACATACACACAGTCAACAAATACAGTATACGACCATCAATTCCAAGTACAGTACCTATTTATACATTTTGTAAATTGGTATTGCTACATTATGAACATTAAAACTTAATAATCGCTTTAATACTTTAATATTCATGATGCTTAAGCATGTTCGCTCTCTGCCCTAACATTTTTGAATGTACTGGACGGAAGATATCTAAAGAGCCGCCCTCCAGTGGTTTCATTTTGTATTATGCACTAATGGCGTTCGTCTTCGGAAGATCTCGCGGCCAGTATTTATACAGTGAGAGAGCATACGTTTATAGGTCTTCGTGACTGGAAAGGAGGCAAAACTTAATACAGTACTGCAGTCTGATAACTGTTGTGAAATTATAGCGCATAATTATGGAGTTTAGTTTGATAAGAGGATGACAATTTAGGTTGACATTGGGTATTTAACTTCACTAGAGAAGAGTTCAGATGGTTCTGCTGCTGAGAGTACTTTTTACATAATAATAATAATAATAATAATAATAATAATAATAATAATAATAATAATAATAATAATAATAATAATAATAATAATAATAATAATAACGCCGCGCATTCAAGATTAGCGCCTAAATGAACTCCTCTATTGGTCAAACAGTGAAACTAATAACGCAACAAATTGGAACTTTAATCAGATGATGTCACCACTGAAATACTAAGTAAGTGAAGTTTCCTAAACTGATTGAATTTCTCCTTGTTTTGTTTGCCATTCATCAAGAAGTTTGGACATTTTTTCCACATATGACACTACTAAAAACTCTGATTACGCACTCTGGTGCAAGGTGAAGGAACTTACAACTTAAAGAAGTTTTGTTTTTCTAGGTTTTCCATAACTGATCGATGTTCATTTAATTTTGGGTTGGCAAAACTTCCTTTTCTTTCCGCCAGTTTTGAATCTAGCCAATCATGTAATTTTGTAATTAATTTTCAACCAATCCCGCATTTCTTGTTCACCTTGTGTTAGCCAATAAAATTTAAGAGGGTGTGTCCTGATTAGTCTTGAATGATCTTGAACCTACCAGTTGATCACCGTCTGTATAAGTGTGTGTGTTAAGGCAGGAGTCGGGGCCGCCTCTTTCGTCGATCAGCAGAACATCCATAAGGTAATGGCCACATAACTTCATTCTTTCTTGCTACCTCCGCAGTTTAATTCGAGGGGAAGGTCCGACTCTTTCATTATGTAACCATTCTTTTCTAAAATAGAATGGAGTAGATAATGTTCCTTTCCTTCTCCGAGGTGTTCATGTAGATTTTTCTAACTTCTCAGACACCCCATTTTAATTCTTTACATAATAATTGGTCGAAATAAGACCGGCGTTTGTCATCTCACACCATCTACTTTATACACTATTCGAACGCGGCACAATTCGACTTACCTGGTGTTATTCCAAACGTATTTACAGTACTACAGAAAAAGAAAATACCTATGTTTTACTTATTCTCGCAAATCTCATAGTAGTGATTTTAACAACACGGCAGTGGCAGTGTGTATAATCTCACAAGTCATGACAAAAATATGATTAGATAGTGTCAACACACGAGACGTCGCATCGGCAAGTAACGTCCCTAAACTCTATGACTGGCGACACTGAATCGAACCGAACAGTTAGAAAGTAACTAGAAATCAATGTTGACCGTTTTCAAATAATCAGCAAAAAGCATTTCAACGGACTCTTAGCTCCCTTCTCATTTGAATATCGCAATACCAGTCATCCCGGGATCTACAGTTAAAAAATATAAGCCGAGTGTCATAAAAGATATAGACAGGCATAAGCCGAATGTCATAAAAGATATAGACAGGCATTGTACGGAACGGAAAGTTTTTTGTCAAACAAATTGATTCTTCTTTAAATTTCCCTCTTTTTTACTGAGATCATCACTTGATCTGGACTTGGCCTAGTTTTATGTCTGGATGCCCTTCCCGATTCCAAGTCTCTGTGAAGAGGTGCAGTCACTGTCACGTGTTTCTGTGCTGGTTGGTAGTGTGGTGTGCCAAGACGAAAAAACACACACACACACAGAGTCCCCGAACCGGAGGAATTAACAGTTGAAATCCCCTACGCGGCCGGGGATCGAACCCCGGGCCCTTTGAATGGATGAAGTTGCTTGTTTTCATAATTATGTACACGCAAAATATAATTAATAATAATAATAATAATAATAACAATAATAATCGGCCGGGCTGAGTGGTTCAGACGTTTGGGGCGCTGACCTTCCGATCCCATCTTGGCAAGTTCGATCCTGGCTCACTCCGGTTGTATTTAAAGGTGCTCAAATACGTCAGCCTTGCGTCGGTAGATTTACTGGCACGTAAAAGAACTCCTATAGGACTAAATTCCAGCACCTCAGCGTCTCCGAAAACCGTAAAAGTATTTAAATAATAATAAATAATAATAGGATTTTAGTTTTAAAGTAATCAGTTTGACGTTAGGCTCCGTAATTTTTGCGGTACCGAATTCTGGTGATGCGGAGAATGTGCCGTTCTGTGTTGATATTGAACGTATACCTATATTGAACATGAGATTGTCTGCTCAGTTAACGGCTGGTTAGAGCGGAGAGAGCTGCAGCGTATTGACGCAATTTACGCTTTAAATGAGACTCTGCGAACTTTCTGCTGTTCGCTCTCTAGCTAAGCGTTTATATCGCTATACGAACGACGGTTTATTCTGTTATTTTTGTTACGAGGTAGAAAATGCACTTTACAATAGGTAGGTGAGGGCGGGGGAGTTGAACCCTTTCAAACATGCATATTTTACATGTTCTGCCCGTGAGAAGCCTTCGACAAACATAACGCCTGATTTTCAGCTATCTCGCTCAGTGTAACTTTTGTGGTACGAAACATAACGTCTACTAGGGTTCTAACTTATAATATGAATTACTGTTTCATTTTGTCCTCTCATAATATTCTGGGCCTTTTGAGGGTATTATTTATAGTCCATTTACAAAGAGATGGCAATTTAGAATTTACTTCAAGGACACTCTACTATGTGTTATTTGCTACATAGTATTTAGCCTGTAGATCATAAGTGTAAATGTTGGGAAATGGAAGTGTGTCGTTGCTAAAAGTAGAAAATAATATCGCGCTTGGTACAGAACTTTAGAGACTACACATGACTCAGCTTTAGTAAGCCTCTAATATCTAGGTTTGAAAAAAATAATTAATGCCGTTCAGCTTCGTAATGGTAATATGTTGGCATATTGTGCTCATATTAGGTTGTTGTGACAGGGGTTTTAAATTGGATAACACTAAATACAGGAGTAGACGTTAGAGGTCCGATACTCCAAAGTCATAGACCCAGAATGCTCATGAAATGCACGAATCAATCAATCAATCAATCAATCAATCAATCAATCAATCAATCACTACTAACGTGCATTTAGTGCAGTCGCCCAGTGGCAGATCCCCTATCTGTCATTTTCCTAGCCTTTTTTTAAATGATTGCAAAGAAATTGGAAATTTATTGAATATCTCTCCTGGTGAGTTATTCCAATCCCTAACTTCCCTTCCTATAAACGAATGTTTGCCCCAATTTGTTCTCTTCAATTCCAACTTTATCTTCATATTGTGATCCTTCCTAGTTTTAAAGAGACCACTCAAACTTCACGCCATCTCTCCACTGACAGTTGGGAACATACCACTTAGTCGAGCAGCTCGTCTCCTTTCTCCCGAGTCTTCCCAGCCCAAACTATGCAACATTTTTGTAACGCTACCTACTCTTTTGTCGGTAATCACCCAGAACTAATCGAGGTGTTTTTCTTTGGTTTTTTCTAGTTCTCGAATGAAGTAATCCTGGTGAGGGTCCCATAAACTGGAACCAAGGACTCTTCAGCACAGATAAGTGCGCGTAATTCTAGGCTTAGTGGGGATCCGGTGATCGCCATTGTACGTCATAGTAACACCGGTCATAGAGCGATTTAAGATCTCTTAAATGCCAGCCGACTGTGCTGATTGCCGATCATACAGTTTTGAATATCGACATACCCGACGACCGCCTTACACTGATCTTCACCACATTCTCGATTCATCATCGTTATTATCAAGAGGTATAACTTGCCGTGGTGTAGAAACTTCTTGTTGCAAAGTTAGACTGCCATCGTCATTTGAAATGTAAAAGCAGCTCACGTTAGTCCAGGACTCAATATACTCTTACACTGACTGAAGAGAAAAGTACTAACCTTAGATCGTTTCCACCATGTGCAAGAGCAGGTAACACTGACCAACTGCGCTCACTGGTAGGTACTACAGTGACTATATATGTACAGTGTGGCCAACGAGTACTTCTTTCTGGTTGGCTCCGCTATGTTTTAGCCAAATGTCCCGTCAGCTGATTTAAACGTATGTATTCCGCACAAGGTCGCCGGCCTCTCACCGCTGGATACCGTGGTTCAAATCTCGGTCACGCCATGTGGGATTTGTGCTGGACAAAGCGGAGGCTGGAAAGGTTTTTCTCCGGCTACTCCGGTTTTCCCTGTCATCCTTCATTCCAGCAACACTCTCCATTAACATTTCATCTATCAGTCATTTATCATTGCACCAGAGGAGTGCGACAGGCTTCGGCAGCCGGCATATTTCGTATCCTCGCCACTAGGCTATCTGTTTTAACCTTAATACTTCCGAAAATATGTTTTTATTGAACATGGGTCGATTATTTGGTATTATTACTTTCGAAATGTGTGTGTGTGTGTGTGTCTGAGGTCTGAGTTTTGAAGGAAATCACGCCAGGCTGTTGTGCTTATGGGCGCAGAAACAGATTCGGAAAGGATTTTAAAATGAAATTGGACAATTATTGCTTGTTTTCAGCTCTGAAAGTAGCACGTTATAAGACGCTCCTAACCACGAGTAGAGTTGTCTCGTGCGCTGTAATGATAACGAAAATAACAAATACCGATAGCTGCAGTCGCTTAAGTGCAGCCAGTATCCAGTATTCGGGAGATAGTAGGTTCGAACCCCACTGTCGGCAGCCCTGAAAATGGTTTTCCGTGGTTTCCTATTTTCACACCAGGCAAATGCTGGGACTCTACCTTAATTACGGTCACGGCCGCTTCCTTCCCACTCATTGCCCTTTCCTGTCCCATCGTCGCCGTAAGACCTATCAGTGTCGGTGCAAAAAAAAAAAAAAAATTGGGGTAGTAATTTTTGGAATCGTAGAAATTCAGGAACATTATGGACAAGGCTAGAAATTGGTATATATATTACTGAATATATTCTCCTTTTACGGACAAGTTACAATAAACCTGTTACAACGTAAGGCAGTCAATATTTGACATAAACACTACAAAAAGTAAACTATCAAGAAAGTGTTCGTAATTTCGTCCCCCACCAAATTGATGAAAATTATTAATTTTAATATATTTTTCCTTTCTAACCTTACCAAACACTTTCCCTATAATTAATTGCTTGAAGGTCATTTATGAAAGATGTTTTCTTGGTATATTTTTAGCATAGTCTTTCAGTGTTGCTCATGGAATGTTAAACGCTTTACTTGCACGTTTGTAACCCATTATCTTGTCCCTCACCGCCTTTAATAGCCTTTTCTTCATAGCCTCTTTATCCCACTGCTTGCATTTGCCATCTGAAAATAATAATAAACATAAAAAACAAATAAAATGAGGGGGACGAAATTACGAACATTCCCTGATTTATTATAATGGCCGCTACAGTAAATCACGCCAACCACCTTATTGTAGCGATTACACACAAGGAACAACACCTCACGACTGAAATGCAGTCAGTATTTCATACACATATCAGTGCTCACAATAGGAAAAAACAGGCTCTTAATTTGTATGCTCATTGTCAGCATGAAAAATGAATCCTTCTTGCTCACGGAAACGAAACGTGGTGCACACAACTAACCCTCACGAGAAGACAACGGGATGATGCTACGCGTGTGCGCGCCGCTAAACATTAGGTACCAGCCGTGCAACCTGGAAATCCCTAGGGAGACAGAATTTGGCCACCCTACCTTACAGCGACATCGTCTCCTCCTTCATGGTATCAGAAATTTATTTTGAGTGTAGATTATACGTGTAGGAGTCTGAATAAATGACCAGTGGAACTAAATATTTCGTTGCAAGCAGGTAGAGTGTTCTATTTTCTAACCGTTTCAGATCCAGGGAGGGACAGCTTTTTCTTAAATGATTGCAAAGAAATGGGAAATTGATTGAACATCTCCCTTGGTAAGTTATTCCAATCCCCCCCACCATCCACTCCATACACTAGTTATATTTAAAGGTTTGATTAAACTTTCAAGATTTTTAGGCTCGGGGTTTGATGTCTGATCAAACATGTCAGGTAATTATATTGGAACCCAAGCACTGATTTTAAACGAGCAACCTCTGACATTTTACACACAATTGCTTCAGCCTTCAACTGAACTTGAGCGTTACAAAAATCTGTGATATTAGGCGAATTAAGAATATGTTAGGAATTATCTCATCCGTGACAACGTTTGTCTCGGCTTCTGCGAAAAGAATGTCTGCACTTCAAAGTACAGAATTTGATACCAGTGAATCAAAAAAGACCAAGTCAAAAGGATTTTGGCCCACTCATGGGGTAGAAAAACATGATAGTTTCATTGTATTTCAGCAACTAATATTACATGTTGTAAGGCTTCTTGAACAAATAGAAGAAGCTCCAGAAAGTGAGACGTTAAGTAAAGCTGTTGCCTTAGGCGCGGCTTTGAGACGAAGTGAATTTATAATTGGTTTGGATAGAGCTGTTCACTGTTTGGCCCTTACTGTGAAACTAAGCAAGTTCTTGCAAGATCCTGAACAATATTTTTCATCTGCATTGTTTTACATTGGCACCGTAATAGGAAGGTTGAATATGATGAGAAAAATACCGATGAAAAGTGTAAAGGCATTTTTATTGCAGCAAGTGACATGGCTGCTTCAGTGGGTGAAGAAATCCGGCTCCCACGTGTCTGTGGCAGGCAAACTCAAAGAATGAATATGTCAGCTGAGAATCCTGAGGAATACTTCAGGCTATTCTTGCCTTTGTGATAATGTTAACAAAATGACCCTTTAGGCCCGTAATCACGAACGCGAGTAAAAACTTTTATCTTGGTTTACAGCTAAGGGAATGGAGATAACAGTTAAATTTTTGTTCACCAACAACAACTTTATGTCTGATAATGGGTATTATCTCGGTTTAAAAGTTTACGGGGAAAAAGGTTGGCCATGGCTGGTAAGATGGGAAATTTACTTGTGAGATAACAGCCTTTCCAGATGACAGCTGGTAGACGACTAGAATATATTTAACTGTGAGATAAAATCGCAGCGACGAAGAATATGACGAAGATTATGCAATAAAATGTCCTAGCTGGATAAAAAAATTACGCGCTACATACTATGAGGACTACGGTGACACTGACTTTTTAACACATTTTAGGTTGCCTGAAGCCTCGACAATGTCAGTGTTATCCATGATCGAATATAACCTGGTATTTCCAACACATACGTAGGCCTAGGATGGATTCTCGATTATAGCTTATGTCTTGTATCGTACACAATTGGACGATTTTTGTCAATCAATCAATCAATCAATCAATCAATCAATCAATCAATCAATCAATCAATCAATCAATCAATCAATCAATCAATCAATCAATCAATCAATCAATCAATCAATCAATCAATCAATCAATCACTACTGATCTGCATTTTGGATAGTCACCCAGGTGGCAGATTCCCTATCTGTTATTTTCCTAGCTTTTTCTTAAATTATTGCATTGCATCCGGGAGATAGTAGATTCGAATCCCACTATCGGCAGCCCTGAAAATGGTTTTCCGTGGTTTCCCATTTTCACACCAGGCAAATGCTGGGGCTGTACCTTAATTAAGGCCACGGCCGGTTCCTTCCAACTCCTAGGCCTTTCCTATCCCATCGTCGCCATAAGACCTATCTGTGTCGGTGCGACGTAAACCCCCTAGCAAAAAAAAAAAAAAAAAAAAAAAATTATTGCAAAGAAATGGGAAATTGATTGAACATCTCCCTTGGTAAGTTATTCCAATCCCTAACTCCCCTTCCTATAAACGAATTTTGCCCAATGTGTCCTCTTGAATTCCAACTTTATCTTCATATTGTGATCTTTCCTACTTTTAAAGACACCACTCAAACTTATTCGTCTACTGATGTCATTCCACGCCATCTCTC
Source organism: Anabrus simplex (assembly GCF_040414725.1). Classification (NCBI taxonomy): domain Eukaryota; kingdom Metazoa; phylum Arthropoda; class Insecta; order Orthoptera; family Tettigoniidae; genus Anabrus; species Anabrus simplex. Next base: position 1,717,107,213 of record NC_090265.1, read on the forward strand.
CACTGACAGCTCGAAACATACCACTTAGTCGACCAGTTCGTCTCCTTTCTCCCAAATATTCCCAGCCCAAACTTTGCAACATTTTTGTAACGCTGCTATTTCGTCGAAAATCACATAGAACAAATCGAGCTGCTTTTCTTTGTTTTCCAGTTGTCGAATCAAGTAATCCTGGTGAGCATCCCACACACTGGAACCATACTCTAGTTGGGGTCTTACCAGAGACTTATATTCCCTCTCCTTTACATCATTAGTAAAACCCCTAAATACCCTGATAACCATGTGCAGAGATCTGTAACAATACGTAAGAAAATCGGTTATCCTACTACTTTTCCGCAGTCCTCGGATTACATGCTTTAAAATGAGGAATTGCTCACTAAAATGTGTTTAGCCATTTATTTATAATGATGATGATTATCATCAACATAACTACCGTACCATTTAGAGACAAGATTACAGATGGCGAAAGCCGTTACATTTCACTTCTCTTGGGGCCTCCATGTCAGGGGCGTAGCCAGGGGGGGGGGGGTTACGGGGGGTTAGAACCCCCACCATGGAATTAAAAAAAAAAGGAAAGGTACAGAAACTAACGATAAAACACATAAACATTCAGAGACATAATTGTAGAACCAACGGATCTGTAATTTACTTGTATCAGCGTCCTTATATTACAAGTAATTCATGCGCCTTCATTGTGTTCTACCATCATTTTGTAACCATCGGCCGATCCCGGCTACGCTACTGCTCCATGGCAAGTATGCAGATAACTTTGCAGTCATTAAAACCAAACCCTAATGCTAAATAACTAAAGAAAGATAACCTCTCACGACATTTCACAGTCAACTTGATCCTATTTATAACTCCGGTCACATTCTGTTATGGCATAACACACACTTCTTGGAGCGTCAGACAATAGCACACCAATCTTGAGATTATGCAACGGCTTTTCGACGTACGTATGGGAATTTTCTGTTGCATAATGGCGCGTGTTCTGTGATTTCACATATTGGTGGCGGCGATTATTGTTTTCAGAGGAAGTACATGGGTTCACATACCCTAACAGGCTGAACCAGGCCTCATCTGAAGAAATGAAATCGCTGTTACTGTATCCATATTAAAATAAAGTCAGTACAGAACCAGAGGGTTGAATTGCTAATATGACGTTAGTCATGGTGCGAAATCGCGAGGGGTGGAAAGCTTTCCCCCATCGACAATTTTATCTCAAAGGTTCCACCCCACTAAAAGTGCCCGGGGGAGGGGGATTCTTTCATTATAAAATAATGAGGGAAACGTAGAAGAAATGCATTACTGAAATTAGTGTTTTTTACTGTGCTTATTTTCATAAAGACATCAATATTTGTATTGAACTGTGTAGTGACTAACGGAAAAAATAGAATTGCCTTTTTCGGGGGAGGGGGTAATTTACTTAAAGGGGAATTATATACCCACCCCCGCCGGGTACTGCCTGAAATGAACACTAGTAGTTAAGCCCTACGATCCTTCTCTCCCCCACCATTTCTTTCTGATTTGGCACACCGATGTTAGTACTAATGTAGTTTCGGTTCTCTCGTCGGGAATTAGGCGAGGAGGCGCGACAGACCTCAGCGCAAGCTGCTGAAACACTTGACTATTGCGATCAATAGGGCTTAGCCTTCTTTCATTCTCTAAAGTTCATCACGGTTGGAAAGATCACAGGCAAGACACGGTTCGTCTCGTGCTCCTTGATTACATTTATAAACACCTCCGTAAACATGTCGTTCTAACCGGCAATTTAATATTTCATAAAGTCCTTGGGCATCCATGACTAACTGAATAATGACAGTGGAGCTGATTGTTCATTTAAGGGGAACAACAACAACATTATCAGCTCTTCTAAATGCTTATCGCGGTCCGGCTACATGGCTAAATGGTTAGCGTGCTGGCCTTTGGTCACAGGGGTCTCGGATTCGATTCCCGGCAGGGTCGCAAATTTTAACCATAATTGGTTAGTTCCCCTGGCACGGGACTGGGTGTATGTGCCGTCTTCATCATCACTTCATCCTCATCACCACGCGCAGGTTGCCTACGGGAGTCAAATCAAAAGACCTGCACCAGGCCTGTCCGGAGGCCATACGACATTTCATTTCAATGTTTATCGCAGGAGAATGTTGGAAGTATCGGCTAAAAAACAAAAGGCCACAGAAACAGCGAGGAAACAATAGCTTTCTCTCAACTTGGGATTATAGAATGGTAAACACAGGACCCCCAATTTATTTTCAGTTTGCTGAGGGCTCCTGGCCTCATCGAATTCCGTCTTACATAGCCTGTTTCAGGATTATCTGCTTTCCTGAGACACCAAGCATTCAACCGTGAGGTTCAAGGTTCATTTTCGATTCCTGATCGAGTGGTGGATCCCATGGGGGCTGTCCCTAGTAAACCCTCTCGGAGGGTGTACTCTTATATTGCTCGACGTAGAATTCGTGCACATAAACAGTGTTTAGAAGAAGGATCAATGCAAAAACAGTCTTACTAATAAAAACTCCTTATAGCGTTGTTTAACCTATATACACTCTGTATAAGCTATGCATATTTTTCTTACTAATTCATCGTAGCATCCCATTGTATTACTATACTGCACGTATACACTCGTTCCAAGCCGTAGAATCTCTTCCTACAGTTCACTGACGTATTTCTTAACATTCACCGCCTTTTTGATCGCTTTTGCTGGTTATCTAGGAGCAAAACCTTTCGAGAAGCCGCGTGGTACCACGAACAGAATATGATCGAACGTTCGAATTAACAAGAAGAGAACAGTAGTACACGCTTTTCAGAGGTATACTGGTTGTAATTATGTCACCGATAATAATAACTAACCTCATCCCGCGCTCTTGTCCGTAGTGCTGTGAGAATACAAGTTCGCAAGATATGCAGCAACCTGTAGGATCTCTTAAGTCATTTCTGACTGTGTTAATGACAATTCCAGCATGCTCCTTCGTAAATCCATATTTAATCGTAAAACTTCCGTCATTTAGGAGAACATTTCCAGCCTCCATAATCTCTAAATGTTCTGTCTTCTATGTTAAAAATATCGTGGAGTTCATCAACGTTATTTTCCATTCTTTCAATGTGTGCTTCGTCCGACTCGTTAGATGAAAGGTCAGCGTACTGACCTTTGGTTCAGAGGGTCCCGAGTTCGATTCCCGGTCAGATCGGGGATTTTAACCTTCATTGGTTAATTCTAATGGCCCGGGGCCTGGTTGTTTGTGCTGTCCCCAACATCCCTGCAACTCACACACCACACATAACACGCAGTTACCTACACATGACAGATGCCGCCTACCCTCATCGGAGAGTCTGCCTTACAAGGGCTGCACTTGGCTAGAAATAGCCACACGAAATTATTATTATTAATGTGTGCTTAATGGATACGCCGGATATTTTACCACGATTATATTACTGCAGACAGTAAATACCACAAAAATAAACTGATCACTCGTTGTTTCTTTTCCATCACTAGCTGTTATAGAAGGGTTCTGGCCTGTATAAGAAATTCAGTGAATAACAATAACAGATGTATACACAGGAGGCTTATACACGGTTTATTTGTAACAAATTGCACATAAACGGTGTATAAACCTGGTATAAAAGTTATACACCGTTATTAGTAAGACTGCAAGTGCCATCGGCCGCTAACATATTGAGATATTAACGAGGTGGTGTTTGACTCGTCTTGAGTTCTACAAGTACACGGTGAGCGAGAATCAAATAGTGAACATATAAGAATTCCTGGCACTTTTAAAATTTCATGTTCCTAGGATCAACAGTCCAAGAAAGTGAACATTTCTAAATGAGGAAGTCAGAACATCTCTTCACAGACTATGAACTATCTGCAACAGTTAAGTTCGTGAGAAACGACTCACTGGATTTCATCTCACCATTCAAGTCTTCACAATAGACTTCAGAGCTTCTAAAAAATTATAAGATTCTTTCATCTACTCACAAATTTGTAAATGACCATGCATTCCTCCAAATCTGTGTTTTAATGCATATTGATTATTGTATACATGTTATAGTTCGCCTCTGCGGTGTAGTGCTTAGTGTAATTAGCTGCCATCCCCGGAGGCCCGGGTTCGATTCCCGGCTCTGCCACGAAATTTGCAAAGTACGAGGACTGGAACGGGGTCCACTCAGCCTCGGGAGGTCAAATGAGTAGAGGGGATTTCCATTCCCACCTCAGCCATCCTCGAAGTGGTTTTCCGTGGTTGCCCACTTCTCCAGGCAAATGCAGGGATGGTACCAAACTTAAAGCCACGGCCGCTTCCTTCCCTTTCCCTTGCCTATTCCTTCCAATCTTCCCATCTCTCCACAAGGCCCACGTTCATCGCAGCAGATGACGCCGCCTAGGCGAGGTACAGGTCCTCCTCCCCCAGTTATATCCCCAACACTGCCCATGAGGCGGTAGAGGTGGGATCCCTCGCTAGGTGCGAGGGAAAAAACAACCCTGGAGGGTAAACGAACAAAGAAAGAAAGAAAGAAAGAAAGAAAGAAAGAAAGAAAGAAAGAAAGAAAGAAAGTATACATGCTATTATATTGTCCGGCTCCATGGCTAAATGATTAGCGTGCTGGCCTTTGGTCACAGGGGTCCCGGGTTCGACTCCCGGCGAGTTCGGGAATTTTAACCATCATTGTTAATTTCTCTGGCACGGGGGCTGGGTGTATGTGTCGTCTTCATCATCATTTCATCCTCATCACGATGCGCAGGTCGCCTACAGGAGTCAAATCAAAAGACCTGCATCTGGCGAGCCGAACTTGTCCTCGGACACTCCCGGCACTAAAAGCCATACGCCATTTAATTTCATTATATTGATTTTATAATTTATGTATATTCAACTGTAAAACGTAATCTCTACTTATTTAATTAGTAATACTAGTTTAGTATATTGTTAGAATTAATATAATGTTTAATTGTTAGTTTTTAGAATATTGTTATAATATAATTATAATTAGCCTATCTATATATATAAAATAACTTGTCCTGACTGACTGACTGACTGACTGACTGACTGATTCATCATCGCCGAGCCAAAACTACTGGACATAAAGAGATGAAATTTTGTGGATACATTCATGTTAAGATGTAGGTGCTCGCTAAGAGAGGATTTTTGGATATTCCGTCGCTAAGGGGGTGAAAAGGGGGTTGACATTTTAAAATGAGTGTATCTATATCTCAAAACTTTAAAAGTTTACACATGTAAAAATTGGTATTTAAGATCTTCTTTAAAAATAAGGAAACACGTTTTTTTTGTTTTCAGAAAATCCCAATAGGAGGGGTGAAAAACGGTGAAAAAGGGATGAATGCCTTTAATCAGGATACCGGTACTTATATCTCAGAAACTAAAGATATTACAGACCTGAAAATTGGTACACTTGATCTCCTTTAAAAATAAAGAAACACGTATTTTTTTTGTTTTTGGAAAATCCAATTAATGGGAGGGGGAGAAGAGGGTGAATTATTAAAATGAGTGTATCAATATCTCAAAACTTTGAAAGTTTACAGATGTAAAAATTGGTATTTGGAATTTTCATTATAAATAAAGAAACACGTATTTTTTTGTTTTCGGAAAACCCCAATAGGGGGGGTTGAATAGGGGTGAAAAATGGGTTATATGCCTTTAATGACGATACTTACATCTCAGAAACTGAAAATATTACAGACCTGAAAATTGGTGTTTGGGATCTCCTTTAAAAATAAAGAAACACGTATTCTTTTGTTTTTGGAAAATCCAATTAATGGGGGTTGTGAAAAGGGGGTGAATTTTGAAAATGAGTGTATATATATCTCAAAACTTTTAAAGTTTATAGATGTAAAAATTAGTATTTAGAATCTCCTTTAAAAATATAGAAACACGTATTTTTTTGTTTTCGGAAAATCCCAATAGGAAGGGTGGAAAAGGGTGCAAATGGGTTGAACGCCTTTAATGAGGCTACTTATATTTCAGAACCTGAAGATATTACAGACCTGAAAATTGGTATTTGGGATCTACTTTAAAAATAAAGAAACAGGTATTTTTTCGATTTTGTAAAATCCAAATATTGGGGGGGGGGTGGAAAGGGGGGTGAATTTTTAAAATGAGTGTGTCTACATCTTAAAACTTTAAAAGATAACAGATGTAAAAATTGGTATTTAGAATCTCCTTTAAAAATAAATAAACACGTATTTTTTTGTTTTCGGAAAATCCTAATAGGAGGGGTGAAAAGGGGTTGAATGCCTTTAATGAGGATACTTATATCTCAGAAACTGAAGATATTACAGACCTGAAAAAAGGTATTTGGGATCTCCTTTAGAAATAAAGAAAATGTACTTTTTGTTTTAGGAAAATCCAAATAGTGGAGGGTTGAAAGGGGGGTGAATTTTTAAAATGAGTGTATCTATATCTCAAAACTTTCAAAGTTTACAGATGTAAAAATTGGTACTTAGAATCTACGTTCAAAATAAAGAAACACGTATTTTTTTGTTTTCGGAAAATCCCAATAGGAGGGGTGAAAAGGGGTGAAAAATTGTTTAATGCCTTTAATAAGGATCCTTATTTCTCAGAAACTGAAGATGTTACAGACCTGAAAATCGGTATTTGGGATCTCTTTTATACATGAATAGACATGTATTTTTTGTTTTTTGAAAATCCAAATAGTGGGAGGGGGGGGGGGTGAAGGGGTTTGTATTTTAAAAATGAGTGTTTCTATATCTCAAAACTTCAAAAGTTTGCAGATGTAAAAATTGATATTTAGAATCTTCTTTAAAAATAAAAAACATGTATTTTTTGTTTTCGGAAAATCCCAATAGGAGGGGTGAAAAGTGTGAATAAGTGGTTGAATGTCTTTAATGAGGACACTGAAGATATTACAGACCAGACAGTTAGTATATGGAATCTCCTTTAAAAATACAGAAACATTTATTTTTTTGTTTTTGGAAAATCTAATTAATGGGGGTGAAACAGGAGTGACAAATTGGGGTGAATTTTTAGAAAGACTATATCTACAGTATATCTCAGAAACGTAAAATGTTGCAGCCGTAAAAATTGGTATTTGGAATTTCCTGTTAAAGTAAAGAAACAGGTATTCTCGGAAAATCCAATGAAGGATGGGGGGAGGGGAGGTGAAAAATTGAAATATTTATTGAATTAATTGTATGAGGATACTTACATCTAATAAAAACTAAAGTTGTTACAGACGTGAAAATTGGTATTTAGATCTTCTTTAAAAATAAAACGACGCGTTTTTTTGGGGGGGGGGCGGGGCGGAGAATCATTTTTGGGGGCGAGTGTGAAAAGGAGTTGAATTCGTTCCATGAGGACACATATCTCAAAAACTGAAGGTAATCGGTATTTAGAATATCCTTTACTATTAAAGAAACAAGTGTTTTTGCCGGAAAATTCACTTAAGGGGGGCGAGGAGTGTGAAAGTAAGTGAAAAAGTGAATTATTTTTATGGGAATACTTATATCTCAAAACTGAAGGTAACACACGTGAACATTGGTAGTTGGAATCTCCTTTAAACATAAAGGAACACGTTTTCTTTTTTGGGGGGGGAGGTAAATCAACTTAACCGCGGTGGGGTGAAAACGGAGGTGAGACCAATTGATTTTACTGTTCCTAATCTACTTATAAGGAGCCTCCGTGGCTCAGGCGGCAGCGCGCTGGCTTCTCACCGCTGGGTTTCGTGGTTCAAATCCCGGTCACTCCATGTGAGATTTGTGCTGGACAAAGCGGAGGCGGGACAGGTTTTTCTCCCGGTACTCCGGTTTTCCCCGTCATCATTCATTCCAACAACACTCTCCAATATCATTTCATTTCATTTGTCATTCATTTAATCATTCCCCCACGGGGGTGCGACAGGCTTCGGCAGGGCTTATTCATTCCATTCCTGACCCGGTTGAATGACTGGAAACAGGCTATGGATTTTCAATGTACTTATTCTGATCATAAACCGATCATTTTTAATCTCTCCTGGGTTCGTTTTCAAGAGCCACCTTTTCCTTTGGAGAACCTTCTTAGATTACAGTAGATTCTTCTGGCTATAAACAAAAATTTAAACATATTTGAAATAAACGATAGATATTTGATTGACCGTGCGATTGTTCACCTCTGTAATAAGGTCAATAATGCACGGAAGTATGTCATTCGTATCGCCAGAAGTCCTGTGCACTTGCCTACGAGCGACAATGGTGCTGGTCATACTGTCATCAATGACAACGGCAGCAGATGTAATGTACCGCCAAGGCACCTAAGACGACACCACGCCGGATCTCCTCAAGGATTTGATCCACATTAAAAATGCTTATAGGAAAAGATGGCAAAGATTTAGGGACCCAACCGACCGGGTGGAATACCTGGACCTATCCCGGGAAGTACGAAATCGATTGCTGGAGAAAAGATTGAAAAATGGGAGGAACGTTGCCGTAATCTCTCAGAAAACGATTCAGATCGCAAATTTTGGCGGATTCTCTCAGAAAACGAGTCAGATCGCGAATATCGGTGAGTTATATATAAAACGATAAGCATTCAATTATAAATTTCAGTATAATACCTTAGCGAAGCACGGGTATCTTGCTAATATTATAATACACTGACTGACAGAGCAAATGCAACACCGAAAAGGAGTGGTCAGAACTTTATGAAAATTACAGGGTAGACTGACGTCACTGAGGTATGCTCATGATGTGAAATGCGCCGCTGTGCTGCGCACGTAGCGAACGATAAATGAAACACGGCGTTGGCGAATGGCCCACTTCGTACCGTGATTTCTCAGCCGACAGTCATTGTAGAACGTGTTGTCGTGTGCCACAGGACACGTGTATAGCTAAGAATGCCAGGCCGCCGTCAACGGAGGCATTTCCAGCAGACAGACGACTTTACGAGGGGTATGGTGATCGGGCTGAGAAGGGCAGGTTGGTCGCTTCGTCAAATCGCAGCCGATACCCATAGGGATGTGTCCACGGTGCAGGGCCTGTGGCGAAGATGGTTGGCGCAGGGACATGTGGCACGTGCGAGGGGTCCAGGCGCAGCCCGAGTGACGTCAGCACGCGAGGATCGGCGCATCCGCCGCCAAGCGGTGGCAGCCCCGCACGCCACGTCAACCGCCATTCTTCAGCATGTGCAAGGCACCCTGGCTGTTCCAATATCGACCAGAACAATTTCCCGTCGATTGGTTGAAGGAGGCCTGCACTCCCGGCGTCCGCTCAGAAGACTACCATTGACTCCACAGCATAGACGTATAGACGTGCACGCCTGGCATGGTGCCGGGCTAGAGCGACTTGGATGAGGGAATGGCGGAACGTCGTGTTCTCCGATGAGTCACGCTTCTGTTCTGTCAGTGATAGTCACCGCAGACGAGTGTGGCGTCGGCGTGGAGAAAGGTCAAATCCGGCAGTAACTGTGGAGCGCCCTACCGCTAGACAACGCGGCATCATGGTTTGGGGCGCTATTGCGTATGATTCCACGTCACCTCTAGTGCGTATTCAAGGCACGTTAAATGCCCACCGCTACGTGCAGCATGTGCTGCGGCCGGTGGCACTCCCGTACCTTCAGGGGCTGCCCAATGCTCTCTTTCAGCAGGATAATGCCCGCCCACACACTGCTCGAAGCTCGCATCTCCCAACAGGCTCTACGAGGTGTACAGATGCTTCCGTGGCCAGCGTACTCTCCGGATCTCTCACCAATCGAACACGTGTGGGATCTCATTGGACGCCGTTTGCAAACTCTGCCCCAGCCTCGTACGGACGACCAACTGTGGCAAATGGTTGACAGAGAATGGAGAACCATTCCTCAGGACACCATCCGCACTCTTATTGACTCTGTACCTCGACGTGTTTCTGCGTGCATCGCCGCTCGCGGTGGTCCTACATCCTACTGACTCGATGCCGTGCGCATTGTGTAACCTGCATATCGGTTTGAAATAAACATCAATTATTCGTCCGTGCCGTCTCTGTTTTTTCCCCAACTTTCATCCCTTTCGAACCACTCCTTCTTGGTGTTGCATTTGCTCTGTCAGTCAGTGTATAATGATGTAAACTCAGAGTGACACACTGTAAATGGGGTAATGAATCCTGTTGTGTGCAATAAATAAATAAATAAATAAATAAATAAATAAATAAATAAATAAATAAATAAATAAATAAATAAATAAATAAATAAATAAATAAATAAATAAATAAATAAATAAATGATGTTGATGAAAAAACATGATGTGAAAAAGTAGGCTCAAAATATCCCTATATACGAACTGTAAATGGCTTCAGAATGATGGAAAAACGCATTCTGGAGCATAGAATTTCAAGAAGTCTACAGTCACCTACGTTGAGCGTCCGGGTCTTCTCAAAGTGATCGTGGCCGAGCGTCGTGTCCGTGACACAGCGCCTTTCAGATGATGGTGTTTGTACCAGGTGGTACACCTCCACGCCGCTAATTCAAATATTGCGCCAGTTGAAACTCCTCTACAGGAGAACGCCTGAACTTTAACAAACTGTACTAATTCAAAGATTTCTTGGAAGATGTCACTACCGTAAATTTTGAAGTGTTCTGAACTGTGTCCATTTCGATTTGTCTGCTCCTTATCAAGAAATTTGAACATTCTCTAACAGATGTCTCTACCAAAACTAATATCGCACTCTGGTGTAAAGGATTGTACCTCCCTAAAGAAATTTTGTATTCATAAGTTTTGTCTTAACTAAATTTTGTTCTGTCAGTTGTAGGTTGGCAATATAATCCTTTCTTTGCGCCTGTTTTGAATGTAGCCAATCAGGAATTTCTGTAATTAATTTTCCACCAATAAGGTGTTTCTTCTTCGTCTGGTGTATTAATTTTTGCTATTATCCAATAAAATTTTGTGGGCGGGTTGTAATCATTCATGAAACGTCTCGAATTTTCCACGAGGGTGTATAAACTGCTGATTTTCTGGTCTCCTCGCCACTTCAGTAATATCTCTCCTAGTGTGATTATGTAGCAGCGGGCGGGAAGCGCCTCTTTCTTCGGGCAGCAGTTCATCCATAAGGTAATGGCCGTTTAATAACTTCATTTCTCGCTAGCTCAGCAGTTTAACCCTCGGGGCAGGTTCGAAAACCTTTCTCATGTAACCTATCTTTAAAATGTAATAGACACTTGGTAAAACTTCGACTCTTTAACTATAAATTGGGATAGAGAGTGCTAAACCCTCTCGAGCTCCCACTCCTATTGTTTTGAAGTGACTTTGTTTTCACAACCGTTTCTTCCTTTCTTAATGTAATAAAGTGTTCTTATACAAGTCACCTCTTTAGTATGGGATTAGCCCTTGTGTAAGCGGCCTAGTGCCAAATAGGTTTTAAAAATGTATTAGGAGTGCAAGTTACGCCTCCATTCTACTCAGAATTTTGGGCCATGTAATTGACCTTTCTTTACTGAATAGGCCTCAGTAGGTTGGGTATTATTACCCCTGTTCTCGTGTGCCTGGAGGGCAGATTGAAGGTGGAGTTTGGTGTGGCCTTTGAATAGGCTTGAACTTTGAGAGCGGGTTTGCTCTTTCTTAAAAGTAGATTTTCTGTGTGCCTCGAGGAGGCTTTACTGGGTAATTGGGAGCAAGTGCTCCTTGGCATGATTGGGGTTTCCTGCCCCTTTGTTGAACTTTGTACATAGGTAAAGTTGGGCTCATTGCTCAAGGATTGTGAGTCTGGGGCTCGAAGCCCAAATCCAGTAACAAACTGTAATTGTACTTTCTTAACTTGTTGATATGCTACTGGGTGCCTGTTGTACTTGTTATTTCTTGATCTTGAAAAGAAAATATAACCTTTGTTAAATTTTAAATTAACTTTAATTTCGTAGTTGAGACCTATTCCACCCAGCACCTTCTTTCACCTCTGCTGTTCCACTGATACCTCGGAACAGTGTTGATTATTGTTTTAATGGTGAATGGCTCAGAGGAATTGGGGCTCTTAACCGCGTCTGACTCAGAGGTGTTCGTGTTTGCCCTAATATACTCCTACACACACCAGAGAAACACACGTCCTCCAACATAGGTCTCCACAAATCCATCCGCTACTCCGCCAGGGTGTGGGAAAAGTGGTAGAAGAAGGAGAAGGCAATATGAATGTTAAGTACAGTGACCACCAAAGAAGAGTTTTCGACACACTCAAGGGAGGAGCAAGAAGCTTGGTCCCACCCTCCGCCCTGTAAGGCTCGATCGTTATACCTGTGCTAGTGAGACGCGCCCAGTGATTGTGGTTATAAAATGAACCGCATTATTGTGCTTCTCTAAACGTTACATGCGCGTTCCCTGCATTGTGCCGCGCCAATGACAGCTTCAGTAGATCAGGAGGAGCCGGGCTGAGTGACTCAGAGGTCGAGGCGCTGGCCATCTGACCCAAGTTAGCACTTTGGCAGGTTCGATCCTGGCTCAATCCGGTGGTATTTGAAGGTGCTCAATTCCGAGCGAGTTGGCCGTGCGGTTGGGGGCGCGCAGCTGTGAGCTTGCATTCGGGAGATAGTGGATTCGAGCCCCACTGTTGGCAGCCCTGAAGAAGGTTTTCCGTGGTTCCCCATTTTCACACCAGGCAAATGCTGGTGTTGTGCCTTAATTAATACCACGGCCGCTTCCTTTCCATACTCCTAGCTCTTTCCTATCCCTTCGTCGCCATAAGACCTGTCTGTGTCGGTGCGACGTAAAGCCACTTGTAAAAAAATTCCTCTCGCACCGATAGATTTATTGGCGCGTAAAAGGACTCCTGCGGGACTAAATTACGGCATCTCAGCGTCTCCAAAAGCCGTAAAAGTAGTTAAAGGGACGTAAAACAAATAACGTCATTATTATTATTATTATTAAGACCAGGAGCATCGAAGCGTGAGAAGTAATGGAGAGGTCATAGACGAATCAGGGACGAATGTGGTATAATAAATAAATAGAAAATAATAAAATAAAGTGCAACGGAAGACACCCAGGAGAGAATAGAATAGAGCTGAAGATTGGAAAGTAAGTGTGTGGAGAAAACCGGAGGATGATAATGATGTAAGACGGTGAGAGTGGTGGTGGGTGGGAGGCATAAGCGAATTCTTCTTGTTTTCGCAGGAGCAGGAATAATTTGTGAAATATCCAGCAACAAAATACGAAAAAAGCAATTGAGGATTTTCAAAACCATGCGAATTATCATAAATTTTCAGCCCAAAGAGCAGTGGAATTGTGAAAGAAATGGGGCGTTCCCGTGATGCCAGACAAAAAGAAAGAGATAAGTACAAGGGCAAATAGAAGAGCAACAATCAAACCAGTCATTTTCTGTGCGAGAAGGAGGAGACAGAGATGATGGTTATTGTTATTTTGATGTCAAAATGAATTAACTTTTATCAGGAAAACAATCAATCAATCACTACTGATTTGCATTTAGGGCAGTCGCCCAGGTGGCAGAAGGAATGTTCCGGAATCTTTTAACTTTCCGTCTGGATTCAGAGCCATTTATCAATGTCAGGTGACACTAGAAAAGTAAGATTATCCAGAATGAAATCATTGAATGTGTTAGAGAAATGTGTCTGATGTGAAAATAACAAAATATTTGTCATTCTTATGTGATGACATGTTTTCACATTATTAGACTATTGCTATAAATATTTGCCATCCTGCCAGTCACAACAGTTTCTACAAAGAGAAGTTTTTCGTCCCTACGTAAGCTAAAATGCTACAAGTACAAAGGGAGGGAATCGGCTTAATGTCCTTGCATTAGCAACCATCCTTAAGGAAAGGGCAATAAATGTTGACGATCTCGTCAGTCCAAACCACGAAGGCTGGATATTTCGAACTGGTCAAAGAATTGCTAACGACTATACACAGTTTGTTAACCTGAAAGAAAAGTTTATGTAGTACTTTAAAATTTATTTGAAGGAATTTAATGGCGAAATAAATAACAATAAATTACATATTCCAGCATCAACTCCCAAGTTTATTTTAAGGAAATTTCATCACTTCGTAGGTAAACGTCCCAATTTGTTTTTGCCTTGTGAAATGTTTTTCTTTTTAATTTTAATTTAGCCCGTCCCTTTAGGGAATCCTGGATCCGCCTCTGGTGCCGGTAAATTTCTCGACACGAGGCTGACGTATCTGAGCATCTTCAAATACCACCGGACTGAGCCAAGAACGAACTTGCCAAGCTGGGATCAGAAGTCCAGCGCCCCAACTATCTGAGTCTTCCAACCCAGCCCGTTATAAAGGAAAAGAAGAAGGTTTCATTCCTACTTTCTTCTCCGTGTTTTACCTGTTCTTCTTTTATTATGTCCATTACTAATCATTATTATTAACATGAAGGATATTACAAACAGTGGTGGTGGACATCTTGCGGACTCCACTTGTAAAATTTAATAACTAATGTTAGATAACTGCATAAAATGAATGTTACAATATCATCATCGTCGTCATAGAAGTAGAAAAGTTCTAGCTATTCCAAGAATAAACAAGGAAAGAGTACTACTTTGAAAGGCGGGAAAACCGAAGACTCGCTAGAAATCACTAACCTAGTATCACTGGTGTCAGAAGAAAACGAAAGTTAACAAAGGCAATCAGATAGGTAAGAGGAAAGAGAAGAGACAGTATGTGTTTTGTATGTGTTCTCATTTACATTTACGGAAACACACGCCTTTGTTTAAAATTAAATAACATTTTTGCTGGTTTTGTGGCCGACCCTTGGTACATATCCTCACATACGCACAGAATTGCAGACCCGTCCGTCTCACCCTCTCACTCACATAAATCGTTCAGCGAGGGAACTGATAGGAACGCATTGTACTCTACAAGGTTCATCTCCTCATGCTGAAGAAAGTCTTCTGCATAACAAAAGCCGTAATGTAATCACTTACCATTTTCACGAAACTCGACGCCTTCTACAACGAAAGGAGTGATTCACTGAATGTTGCCTTATCAGCGATATCTTAAGGTTTCAAAGTGCAGATGCTTTAATATACCACGTATTAGCAAAGAGGTCAAGTTCAAAAGCTGAGCGCTTTAGTTGCACACTCATGACTTCGTAAGTTACGTCCTTTTGAATGTACAACCTTCCAATATGCTCTACAAGCCATAATCAGGGCCGATTGACATGGTGCTAACATAACATTCGAATTATATATTTAATGAAAAATCTTATTTTATAGCGCAATTATTTCCGGTAATTAAATAACAACAATAATAAGACAATAATCAACACCACTGAGTCCCTCCATTACGTTATTTTACAGGAGCGCATCCATCACATCCAAACTTTCATGAAGAAAATAAAACATTAGTCAGGGACTGGGGGGAGGGGTCGCTTTTGAAGGTACACATTTTCAGGCAATTTTTGTAACGACACACAAAAGTTCTCTGTACAACTGGCACAGATCAGAAACCAATAATAATTCAATAATTCCAAGTCTTAAAAAGGACATGTTCGCTGATTCGTTCATTCACGATCATTGGAAAAGTTTACACGAATAGGGAGTCCGCAGTCACCTTTGATGGTGACATGTACACATTTACAGCTACCGTGGCTCTACGCCTCTGCATTCGGGAGACGGGACAGGGCTGGTCCTCACGGCTGGCCCCAACCGTCGGCTGTCCTGAGAATGATTTTGCGTGGTTTCCCATTCTCCTGCACTGAGGCGAATGCCGGTACAGTTCCTAGTATAGACCACGGCCGCTAGCCCCTTACCTTCTCCAAGCATCTCCTTCACCGTAACAAATAGGGCTGCACTCGGCTAGAAATAGCCACACGAACTTATTATCGTAAAAAATCTCCCGGCCTGAGAGGCCCGCCTACCCCTTCAGGGGAGGAATAAAACATTTTAGTAGTAGTAGTAGTAGTAAAATTACAGCGGTGTAACGGAGAAAGGCGAGGCGCCCCTCCTGAAAAGTTTTGTTTTGTTCCCTCTAGCAAATCCGTTTTGTTTCTTTTTTCCACCGAAAGAAATGTGTCCCCCTTGATACTGGGTTTATGGGTCCAGATTTTAGTCGCCATTAACATGGCAAATACTGAATTCTGCAGACTGAGCAGCATGAACTGAATTGTGGGTTAAATCAGTTAACCTTCTCGTTTTAGTGCGCCACTCAAATTCTTATTGCCTGGTTTAAATGGCTTCAGTTAGGAAAGTAAACAATATTTAAGGAAGATGGTTGATTTGTCACCAGGGACACACGTGCACAAGCAATATATTGAGCCACTATAAATCTAGATGAAGAAATTAACAGATGTTTAACTGAGCTAAACATAAATGGTAAAACTGAGGACATGAAGAACAGGCACCGTGAGAATGACACCAAGAAACTCAGAAATAAATTACGAGAATCTGAATTTGAGAAATGGTGCCAGTTGAGAAGCAAAGGTCAGGGAATGTGTCTGTACAAGGAGTTCCCTCCTGCAAATCGCTGGGTTTGAAACCACGATATTGAGCTCTATAGCTGCAGTCACTTAAGTGCGGCCAGTGTCCAGTATTCAGGAGATAATGAGTTCGAACCCCACTGTCGACACTCCTGAAAATCGTTTTCCGTGCTTTCCCATTTTCAGACCAGACAAATGCTGGGACTGTACCTTAATTAAGGCCACGGCCGATATTTTCCCACTCCTAGCCCTTTCCTATCCCATCGTCGCCATAAACCTATCTGCGACGTAAAGCCAATTGTAAAAAAAAAAAAAAAAAAGGAAACCACGATGGCCTTTCTAGCACGGAGTGGCGAGACGCGCTGAAAATGACATATAACGTTGCACCTGTAAGAGCTATACCGGGAGGGTCCGTTTTGATGGTAACCGCTGCAGAAGATGTAGTGAGACTGGAACATTACCTCACGTCTTGAGTTCCTGTGCCTTCGGTGAAGCTCTTCGAGTAAATAGCAGCACGGCGATAGACACGATCGCTATTCAAGGGAAGAAAGGATATATATACTGACCCCACAGTAAGATTTCAAACGCACTCCGACCAACCAGACGAAGTAGACAGAGAAAAGAAGTCTTATCTACCTGCCTATAGTACCGTATTATTTGAATAAATACGAGCTGGACGATGTAGAAGTAAGGGGTAAAGGGGGACAGTCCCTAAGAAGACGATAGAGCTGATGAAGACCTTCAACGTCAGTTCCAAGGAGTTCATCGACTGGGGGCTGAAAGCATTCAGGGGCTCTCTTTTGATACTCAGACATCACTTACATTCGCCCGACTGAGACAACATTTACTTTAGTTGTTTTATTTTTTAATGAAATTTTTGTTGTGTATTCTTTGTCTTAGGCAGCCTCCGAGTGGCGGAAGATTTTGAAAAAACTCCAAGGCCTAATAATGTAAGATGTTTTTGTCTGTTTTGTCAATAATGTTTTAAGTTATTAGTTAAAATTTAATTTCCACTGCACTGGGATGAGATGATTTTAATAGAGGAAAAAAGAAGGCACGGGTGGAAACAAGTCGTAAACTGTCCCACTGGGCTTTCGTTACAGCGTTGCCCGGCGTAAGTCTGGTGACTGATAGGCACATTAGATACCGAGTGGCCGACGATGTGAATGGCTTCATAGTGGACAACTGTCAAGTAAATAAATGAAAGCCGATAATTTGAAGTTGTCTTCACGGCTGTTGTGTTATTTAATTCGAACTAAAGGGGCCCATTCACAGTCGAGCCGGTTGGCGAGCCCGTCCATGTATAAAATCCACACCCCGAACCCGACTGGCTCGACGGTGACCATACACTGGCGAACCCGTTGGCGGACCAGTCCGCCAGTCTGTATTGCAAATAGTACGTGCATTGCCTAGTTTTTGTTATAGCGAAAGTGGGTTCGAATCCCACTGTCGGCAGCCCTGAAGATGGTTTTCCCTTGGTTTTCCATTTTCACACGAGGCAAATGCTGGGACTGTACCTTAATTAAGGCCACGGCCGCTTCCTTCCAACTCCTAGGCCTTTCCTATCCCATCGTCGCCATAAGACCTATCTGTGTCGGTGCGACGTAAAGCCACTAGCAAAAAAGTGTTTTTGTTATGGCCCAACGAAAACATTCCAAAGTGGCTGTAGCTGTTGCAGAATTTGTGCAATGATGTAAAGAAGAAGGAACGTGTGTGAATGAAGGAATGGTTGAGAGATAAACCAGGATTTTCACACGTCAGCCTATTAAGAACTCTGTGCGTACAAGAGCCTGCAGATTATAAGAACTTTCTGCGTATGGATAGCGACAGTTTTTGCGAAAAATTGTTGGAGTTGATTCGGCCAAACATAGAGAAACAGGAGACACACATGAGAGATACCATCTGTGCTGAAGAGAGGTTAATTGTAACATTGCGATTTCTAGCGACAGGGAGAAGCTATGAAGACCTGAAATTTAGCAGTGTAATATCTCCTCAGCTACTTGGAAAAATCATTCCTGAGACGTCTTGGGCAATCTTCGATACGTTGCAGTCGGAATATTTGCACGTAAGTGGGCCTACGCAATTTTGATTGTGATGTATTATAAGATCGTTTTTATAAAACAAACGTAATATTCTTTTGAAAGTGATTAGTTTGGGAAATGTTATTTCACTACTAATTATTAAATACAGAAAATGCCACTACTGTAGTAATGTATGATGCATACTTACAGTACAGTATTAACAAGTTAAGTGCAGAGGCGCGAGAGTCATATATGTCATAGCACAATGGTCTATAGGCTAATAATTTTTGTACGAGAGTATCGGGAGACCATGGATTCTTCTTCTTCAAATTACTATTATTACTATTATTATTGTTGTTGTTATTGTTATTATTATTAGTGTTCGAATGTCGCACTAACACATGAAAGGCATTGCGTGACGGAAGGCTGGGAAAGCTCCAGGACTCGCCTGGTACATTTCAATAAATTCTTCCCGGAACTGCTTATTCTTCTCAAAAGTCATTGTTATTTGAGGTAGGCCTAATTAACTCACACAGAAACCAAATTAAGCTACAGACGAAACCGCAGTGAGCCGGTCAGGTAGTGGCCATACACACACTGACGGGTTGGCGAACCGGTCGGGTTCGCTGGTTTAGCAGTCGAACCGCCAACACGGACCCAACCTCGAGCCCAACCCTCAACAACCCCCCATACACCTTCGAGCCGGTCAGTGCGACCAAGGTCACGAACGGGCTCGCCAACCCGCTCGACTGTGAATGGGCCCCTTTAGTTACCTGGCTCGTCGCGTAGCGATACGACTGAGCATATTATGTTTCGGTTCATTTAGTAATTTAAATTAGCAGAGTGGTCGCAATACGGCTATGGAACTGAGCTCTGCATTGGGGAGACGAGTCGGTTCGAACCCGACCGTCGACAGTCCTGAGAATGGTTTTCTGTGGTTTCCTATTTTCACTTCCAGGCAAACGCCTGGACAGTTCCCATTCACAGGCCACAGCCGATTCTTCCACCTCCTTACCCAGTAGCATTCACCTTCATTCATTTCATCTTCAAACTGACGTTGGCGGCAGGAAGGGCACCCTGTCGTAAAAACATGCCTTATAAATTCATCTCACCTCATCCCAGACCCTGTATCAAGAAACGGGACTAAGTGGTAGACAAGTTCGGCCGCGCACGTTGAGGTCAGGGAGTTTATTTCTGTTTTCTTTCTTCTTATCGGTGGCCCCGGGTTCGATTCCCGGCCGGGTCAGAGATTTTTAATTGTAAATGATTAATATCCCTGGCCTAGGGACTGTGTGTTTGTGTCGTATTTAACGTTCCTTTCCTCACATTCAACACTCTACACTTCCTCCATTCCAATTACACGCAGGTTCATATCACATGGTGCAAGTAGGAGCAAAGTAGGGGTGGTAGACAAACATACATTTGGCAGTTTACAAAATCTTATACACCACATAATTGCCCTCTGTCTAGCAGTATGTTACACACACACACACACACACACACACACACACACACACACACACACACACACACACACCATGGGTGGGAATTTACATTCACAGGTCGACATGAAGCAAATTAGAAATGTTCACGTTTTTCACCCTTAAAGATTATACGGCCCTTCTGTCGGGCTCAGAGCTGTCGGTGCTCCATATGGGGGACGGCGCGTGTTGTCTAGAAAATTTTCTATTTTAAAGCTCTTGTTTTCTAACACTCATCGACTAACAGACGCAGCCTACGTCAAACCAAAGGCACTTTATCCATATGTACAATATTATTCGTCCGCCTCTGTGGTGTAGTGGTTAGCGTGATTAGCTGCCACCCCAGGAGGTCCGGGTTCGATTCCCGGCTCTGCCACGAAATTTGAAAAGTGGTACGAGGGCTGGAACGGGGTCCACTCAGCCTCGGGAGGTCAACTGAGTAGAGGTGGGTTCGATTCCCACCTCAGCCATCCTGGAAGTGGTTTTCCGTGGTTTCCCACTTCTCCAGGCAAATGCCGGGATGGTACCTAACTTAAGGCCACGGCCGCTTCCTTCCCTCTTCCTTGTCTATCCCTTCCAATCTTCCCCATCCTCCGCAAGGCCCCTGTTCAGCATAGCAGATGAGGCCGCCTGGGCGAGGTACTGGTCATTCTCCCCAGTTGTATCCCCCGACCAAGAGTCTGAAGCTCCAGGACACTGCCCTTGGGCGGTAGAGGTGGGATCCCTCGCTGAGTCCGAGGGAAAAACCGAACCTGGAGGGTAAACAGATTATGATGATGATGACAATATTATTCGCCAATGAAACTTTCGAGCTAAAGTAAACCACTTTATACAGTCTTTATTTATGCTTGGCAGGGACTTTATCGCTCGACCTTGGCCGCCGATGAGAGTCCGCTACCGGCCGCTGGTGCGCGCGGTTTCCGGCATTCTGCAGTTCTTGAGAGCTGAACTCCGAGATAGTGGGTGTTCAATGAAGCTACTGCGTACTGTATAGTGTTTTATTGTGATTGTGTATAGTGCTGTAATGTATATGAAATATTCGTTACGTGAACGTGTATATCTGCATAATACGTACATTAAGTGCAGAAAATCGTGCGATAGGACAAGACAAAAGTTTCGAGCGAAATTTCCAGGGAGGCCCATTCCTGTCAATCGGACAATAAAACAACTGGCCAAGAGATTCAAACCTACAGGTTCAATAAACAATAAAATTAGACGTACCGGTAAAGGTCGTTATCTCCTTACTGAAGCGTGTTTGGTACGAGGATCATAAGTAAAAATCTGTGGCCCCCTCGTAGCCCAGATTTAACGGCATGTGATTTTCATTTGTGGGGAATGTTAAATGAACTTAATGAACTTAGATGAACTTAAAGACAATATACTAGTTGCAATTGCATCCATCAGTGCTGAAGAACTTGGTAGAGTAACCGAAAACTTCATTAGGAGATGCCGATTATTTTGGCAGTGCATGGGGAACATATTCAGCATAAACTGTAAAAATGGTGAGTAAAATGCATGATAATGATTTTGAGCACCGTATTCCGCCGTACATACGCACGCGCAGTAGCCAGCAACTGAACCGTCACTGGCGGCCAAGGTCGAGCGAGAAAGTCCCTTCCAAGCATTAATAAAGACCCAGTATTACTTTTGTTATTTTATTTTTTATTAAAATGCATAAGCTGAGTTCTTCGGTTCAGGGGGTCGGGGGTTCGATTCCCGGCCGGGTCGAGAATTTTAATCGCGTGTGATTAATTCTGTCTCGGGGACTGGGTGCTTGTGTTTGTCCGAACACTTTCCTCTTCATATTCCGATAACACTCTACACTACCAACCACCACAGAAACACGCAATAGTGATCACATTCCTCCATATAGGGTTGGCATCAGGAAGGGCATCCGACCGTGAAACAGGGCGAAATCAACTTGTGCGACACAGTTCGCACCCGCGACCACATAGATACGAAAAAAAAAGCGATAGTAGAAAAAATTAAATTGCATAAGTATTTCAACACTTACAATATTTAGACAACATATTTAATGTTTTCTGAATTCATACGACGCAAATGAAAGGCCCAAGCAAAACATTTTAGACCAGAATAACTTTGTCTGGAGTGTAAATAACTGAATGATAGTGCAAAATTTATTAAAAACATTAAAAACGAGCGGTGACAGACGTTAACTCACCATGAGGTCAGGGAGTTTACTTCTGTTTTCTTTCTTATCGGCTCTAATTCGGCCTTCATCAGTTTAAACCAGCACAGACATAATGGCGTGTTCAATGTCACGTGCAAACGACTGAGACCTCCGATTCATAAATACTAATTTAGAAGGTCAAGAGATAATCCTTTGCACGTATTCTTTGAAAAAATCGGGGGGAAAGTCCTCATGCACGAAAGTCATTTGCAGTAATGGAAGGAGAGATAATGTTTATATTAATACTAGCTGATGTACCCGTGCTTCGCTACGGGATTCTCAGAAAGACTGACTTGGTGGTTTTCCTAACTGAAGTCAACATAGGTAATTACAAAAACGTCAGTAGGAATGTAGCGATTAAAAGCAATGTTATGATATAAAATACTCGATCAAATGAAAAACCGCACACTTTCTCACTTTCAACGAACAGTACTACGGTGCCGATCTAAGAGTCCAAAGTTCCAGAGCTGGAATAACCAGGTCGCAGACTGCTGTGAACACTCCTCTGTCATTATTCCGTTAAATATGCACACTACTCATTCCAATCAGTGGCTCAGTGTAGGGATTGTATAGCTCGAATACTATGATGAACCAGTGTGTTACGTACCAGATATATCAGAAAATGTATGAACCAGAGGAAATGCATGCTAAAGAAGAAAGTTATCTTACACCCCAGCTACTTCCCACCAATATACAGGCAGGCTGTAACAGTCGGTACGACCAAGCGAGTTGGCCGTGTGGTTAGGGGCGCGCAGCTGTGAGATTGCATCGGGAGATAGTGGATTCGAACCCCACTGCCGGCAACCATGAAGATGGTATTCGGGAGATGGTGGGTTCGAGCCCCACTGTCGGCAGCCCTGACGATGGTTCTCCGTGGTTTCCCATTTTCACATCAGGCAAATGCCGGGACTGTACCTTAATTAAAGCCACAGCCGCTTCCTTCCACTTCCTAGACCTTTCCTATTCCATCGTCGCATAAGACATATCTGTGTCGGTGCGACGTTAAGAAAAAGAAAGGTGGTATTCCGTGGTTTCCCATTTTCACACCAGTCACACCAGGCTGTACCTTAAAGCCAAGGCCGCTTCCTTCACACCACTATTCATTTCCTATCCCATCGACGCCATAAGACCTACCTGTGTCGGTGCGACGTCAAGCAAATTTAAAGAAACCTCGGTACGCTGCAGTAATCCTATCTATCGGGGATGAGAGGAAAGAGAAGACAAAAAGCACATCACAACAAACAATGGTCAATGTAGTGTTATTGTTGATAAAGTTTATGAGCTTTCTATATTGCAGGCCTTCACATTAGTTTTCTTTCGACTCTGTGACATTAGGGTGTCTTACAAAATTATTTATATCGTAGACTGTAGTTCCTTATTCTCAGACTTTACATACCGATTTTCACTAAATTCTGCTTACCCATTTTCTCGTGACTCGGCGCTGATATAGACTTAGTAACAAAAATCCAAATTCATGAATATCTCGGATTATACGCGGTACGGTAAAAATGTATAAGACATAAGTGATCGGAAATTTAATAACTTCTTACATAACTACTACTAACTTACGACATAACTAAAGTTAGGTTAGTTATGTAGTATTTATCGATACGACCACTAATTACATAAATAACTTATTTGAGAATTACATTTCAGACCTTCCCCTAAACTACCATTTCACTCAGCGTGAATAAAATAAGTTGTAGCCTAGATTGCAGTGGTTCATCACCCGTCATTACATACGGATTTTCATTAAATTCTCTTCAGCCGTTTTATCGTGATGCGTGTACAGACAGACAGACAGACAGACAGACAGACAGACAGACAGACAGACAGACAGACAGACAGACAGACAGACAGACAGACAGACAGACAGACAGACAGACAGACAGACAGACAGACAGACAGACAGACAGACAGACAGACAGACAGACAGACAGACAGACAGACAGAAATTACGGAAAATTAAAAAATGCATTTCTTTGTTACTGTGGACATGACAGATACAGAAATACCATTCTTTTCAAATTCTGAGCAATGTACAGGCAAAACTCTTATTTTATATATAGATTACATTTCAGGCCTTCCCATAAACTACCATTTCACTCAGTGCGAATAACATTATTGATAGCCTAGATTATAGCGACCTATTCCCCGACTTTGCATACCAATTTTCGTGAAGATACGACCACTAATAAAATAAATATTTGACAATTAAATTTTTGGCCTTCCCCTAAACTACCATTTTTCTCAGAGTGTATAACCTATATTGTAGCAACTTATTTTCCATCTTTGTCTAGCGATATTCATTAAGACACGACCACTAATAACATAAATATTTGAGAATTAAATTTCAGGCATTCCCCTAAACTACCATTTCACTCAGCGTGATTAAAATAATTTATAGCCTAGATTGTAGAGGTTCATCACCCGACTTTACATTCCGATTTTCATAAAATTCTCTTCAGCCGTTTTCTCGTGATGCGTGTACAGACAGACAGACAGACAGACAGACAGACAGACAGACAGACAGACAGACAGACAGACAGACAGACAGACAGACAGACAGACAGACAGACAGACAGACAGACAGACAGCAATTATGGAAAAGTAAAAAATGCATTTTCTTGTTACTGTGGACATGACCGATACAGAAATACCATTCTTTTCAAATTCTGAGCAATGTACAGACAAAACTCTTATTTTATATATATATAGATTCAGCAACTAATGTAGCGGAATTAATAATAATAATAATAATAATAATAATAATAATAATAATAATGTTTATAATGTTTTTTCAGTTTAAGCCAGTTATTTATGGGGTCGATGGGGTCGCCCAAGCTCAGTTTTTGGTTTTAGACGCGGGTTTAAAGCCAGATGCCCTTCGTGACGTCAGCTGATTTTTGAGATGAAAACCTCAACCCAAAATCGACCGAATTTGAACCTCAATATTCCAGGTGGGAAGCCCCAGCAGCTAGACCACTGAGTAAATCGCGTCCAAAATATTAATAATAATAATAATAATAATAATAATAATAATAATAATAATTGTACCGGGCGGTACACCTCCACGCCGCTAATTTAAAATGTGCGCCAATTGAAACTCCTCTGCTGGAGGAAGTCTGAACTTTATCGACGGTATTAATTTTCAAGTTTCTCGGAAGATGTCACTACGTGGAAAGTTTGGAGTTTTTGAACTGTGCCACTTTTGATGTATTTTGTTTTACCGGTAGTAAGAAGTGTGAACTTTCTCTTCTAGAGGACACTACTGAAAAACTACAATGGTGCACCCTAGTGCGACGTGAAAGAACTATTTTTTTGGGAGAAATGTTTATTTCAAAAGTTTGTTTCTTGTTAAATTTCTTTCTGTTATTGTTTAAGTTGGCTGTATACCCCTCTCTTTCCCCTTGTTTTGTATTTAGCCTATCCCGAATTTCTTTTATTAATTTCTGACCAATCGGATGTATCTTCCCCCAACTTGAATATGTTGCTGTATCCTACCCAATAAAGAGTTTGTGGGAGGGTGTTCTCATTCCCCTAACGCCTCGAACTTTCCGCGAGAGTATATAAACTGCTGATTTTAGGGTCTCCGGGCCACTTCTGTTCCATCTTTTCGTGTGTAAAGTACATAGCAGGGGGCGGGAAGCGCCTCTTTCTTCAGCGGCAGTCAACAACCAGGTAATGGCCGATTAATTACTTCTTTTCTTGCTTGCTCAGCAGTTTAACTCTCGGGGCGGGTCCGAAGTTTTTCCATTATGTAACCTTCCTTAAAATGTAAAGAAACTTGTATCTATTCCATCTTTTAAACTGCATATCGGGATAGAGAGTGCTTAACACTCTCGAGCTCCCAATCATATTGTTTTGAGGTGAACTTATTTTTCTCAACCTATTCTTCGTTAACGTAAAGCAAATTGTTCTTTTCTAAAGTCACCTCTGTAGTATGGGATTAGCCCTTGCATTAGTGGCCTAGAGCCAGATTAGGTTTTAAAAACAAGTGTATTAGGAGTGCAGATCGCCTCCTCTCAAATTGTTATTTTAGAGGTCATGTAATTACCCCTTTTCATTTAATAGACCTCAGTAGGTTGGGTATGTTACCCCTGTGTCTATGTCCTGAGAGGACAACTTGAAGGTGGAGTTTGGTGTGGCCTTTGGGAGGCTTAAAGTTTGAGAGCGTGTGGCTCTTTCTTGAAAATTCAGTGTTGTATACCTCGAGGAGGCTTTTCTGTGTAATTTGGAGCAAGTGCTCTTGAACATGAATGGGGTTTTCTGCCCCTCTGGTAAAACTTATTTTGGAGTAAAGTTGGACTAATTGCCCTAGAAGTGTGAATTCGGGGCTCGAAGCCCAAATAC
The DNA here is from genome assembly GCF_040414725.1 of Anabrus simplex. Taxonomy (NCBI): domain Eukaryota; kingdom Metazoa; phylum Arthropoda; class Insecta; order Orthoptera; family Tettigoniidae; genus Anabrus; species Anabrus simplex. The sequence continues at coordinate 1,717,133,589 of NC_090265.1, forward strand.
TGTAAATACTGTAATTGCACCTTTTGTTGCCTTGCTACTCTGTACCTGCCGTACTTGTTATTTCTTAATTTTGAAAAGAAAATATAACCTTGTTAAATTGTAAATTAATTTTACTTTCGTAGCTTGAGACCTGTTCACCACCCCGCAACTTCTTTCACGCATAACTACCACAAAAACACGGTAACAAGTGGTAGCAGAGCGTGGTTGAATGGGTCTCATTTTAGCCCCTTTTGACGGCTAAACATTGTTTTGATCCGAACTCTAACCATTTTCTCAGTTGCTGGAAATTTTTGAGTTTTTCAAAATTCTTCTGTCATCATGCCCGGCCCTCGCGATGTTCTCCATCTTAACTATTTGCGCAGGGAGGAGTTGATCTATGAATTGACTATTAGAAATGTGCAATCTGGAGGCACGGTTGCGGTAGACACAAACAAGCTTAGAGAGTCCCTTGATTTGCCCATTTCCATCCCCACCTTGGGAGAGAAAGAAATTGACGACTCTCTTTCCACGATCGTCGAGAATATTACTGGGCTGGCATCTGTAGTTAGTTTTTTTGATGAAAATGATCCTTCTCCTAATCAAATTAAGCGTGTGCAAGCCAGGCTGTTTCATTTTTCAAATAGAGTTAACGATCTGTTGTCTCTAAAGTTGAATGACGTTCAGAAGAAGGAAGCTAGTACGCTACTTGAAAATATTTCTGAGTTATCTAGCAAGGTCACTCAATTGTTAACTGGGGAAATTCCTCCCAAAATTGATCAACCCACCACGATGAATGCAGGTTCCGAGGAAGAGCTTCCTAAGGGAGAAGTTAATAGGATAACCGTTGCTGCTCAAACTATCTTTGCCCCATTGGACAACGAGTCTGGACGCCGTGCATCGTTGAATAATATACGTTCGGAATTAACTTCCTTGCCATTGAAACCTTTACCTACTATGTCACCCGGGTTTAGCAGCTTGCCTCATCCATTGGCAATGTTGCTCAGAGGTATCTCTAAGTTTTCCGTTAATACCACCAGTGACGTAATTTCATTTTTAAGATTTTTAGTTGAATTTCAGGACCATGCCCTTGTGTTTTCTCTTTCTCCATGCCAAATTTTTCAAATCATCTATCCTTATGCAATTGGTATTCTCTCTGACAAAATAGTAAGAGCCATAGCCGAACAGTCATCTATTGAAGATTTTCATGCACACTTGCTTGCAAATTTTATTCCCGCCCGCGCGAGGTCATCTCTGATTCAGAAGTACTATTATCGAGTACAGAGATTGGATGAAAATCTGGCTGATTTCATACAAGACATTAAGTTTTATACTAGGGTGTTTGCCCTTCATTTTCCTGAAGATCAGATTGTACAATCTATTGTAGAAGGAATTTCACCACCCTATAGGTCATATTTGTGTTTCGCGGCGTGCCCGCAAACTTTCTCTGAACTTGAAGCGTTGGCCGTCTCAGCGGAAGGAGTGAGGTACGCCGATTCCTTGCGTGTCGCGAAAGAACCCCCACCTTCCTTTAGTAATACTCGGTCTCCACCTCGCCGACCAGTCACACCCCGTAAATGTTATGCTTGCGGGTCGCCCGACCATCTGCGCAATAAGTGTCCACTGATCAAGTCGAGTGGGACAAGGAATGGGGCCGGTTCATCACAAGGCTGTTTTAAATGTGGGGCTTTCTCACATATCGCCAAAAATTACCCAAATTCAAATAGCACCCCCTCCTGCTCAACTTCTGGTGCAAACTCCACCTATGCCAATAATAAAAAATGACGAGTGGCTTCGGCTGAGTCGACTAATCCCTTTTCCCGAGGCTCAGCCCCTGGTAAACAGGTCGAAAATTCAGGGAATGTTCTATCTTCAAATTCATCTTTCGAATGCCCCAAAGAATGTCTTAGGATTGCGGCGGATACCCCCGCACCTGTTCCTTTTCTTAAGATTGAGTTAAATAACGAGCCTATAACCGCTCTATTAGATTCAGGCAGTGTTTGTTCAATTATTTCGGACCAATGGTATTCAAAATTGAAGTCTGTTTGTAAACTACCTGACTATGACTCATCTCCTGTTCAATATGTTTCGGCTAATTCATCCCCATTGGAAATCCTAGGTTCTGTAAATGCCAAAATTCGTATTTTTAAATTTACGTGGAAAATCAAACTGTTTGTGGCTAAGCACTTGTCTTGCCCCATTATATTGGGAGCTGACTTCATTTCTTACACTGGTCTTGTGCTCGATCTCCAGAGTAGGTCGTGCACATTCAATTTGCGTCCAATTGTAAAATTCCCTTGTTAAAGTGTAATTCTGTATCATGTTCATCTATTTCGCCTACCCAGGATGAGATGTTGTTAGACCTTAGACATCTACCTGAGGAGCAGGCTGATAGTATTCGTAAGTTGTGTCAGTCGTTTCCAGAGGTGTTCTCTGATACTCTTGGTGTTACTGACCTTATTGAATACAAAATTGAGGTCACGGATTCGATTCCTGTCCGTTTTCCACCTTATAGGCTATCTCCACCTAAAATGAAGGCTCTGAAAGAAATCATCGATCAGATGTTGAAGGACGGTATTATTAGGCCCTCTAAGTCGGCGTATTCGTCACCTATTTTTCTAGTCCCGAAACCCCAAGGAGGCTTCAGGCCTGTCATTGATTATAGGGCTCTCAATCGGAAGGTGGTGTTGCAATCCGTGCCCCTTCCTGACCTTCATTCTTGTTTTTCATGGTTTCGTAAGGACAAGTTCTTTACTATCTTGGACTTGAATCAAGCCTACAATCAAATTCCTCTAGCCGAAGAGTCTAAAAACCTTACAGCGTTTGCCACGGACTGGAATTTATATGAATACAACCGCGTACCTTTCGGGCTCCCCACGGGGGCAGCTGTGCTCACTAGGCTACTAGATAGGGTCTTCTCCGACATCAAATTCGAGTACTTATATCACTACTTAGATGATGTCGTCGTATTTTCAGAGACTTTTGAAGAACATCTAGATCATCTGCGAGAAGTTCTCGATCGCCTTCGTAAGGCTGGGTTAACTGTTAAGTTGTCCAAGGTTGCCTTTGCTAAGCCCTCTATGTCATTCCTAGGGCATATTGTGTCACCCGATGGTGTAGCAGTCGATCATTCTAGAACACAGGCCATCCGTGATTTTAAACCTCCCAAGGACATTAAAGGTATCGCCAGGTTCACTGGTATGGTGAATTTCTTCAGGAAGTTTATTCCTAACTTCGCTAATAGAGCGGCGCCCTTAAACCTTGTTCGTAGGAAAGGCATCAAATTCGAGTGGGGACCTTCTCAACAAGCCGCTTTTGAAGATCTTAAATTAGCTCTCTGTAATGCCCCTGTACTTGCTATGCCTGATTTCTCAAAGAAATTCATTGTCCAAACCGACGCGTCGTCATCAGCAGTAGCTGCAGTCCTTCTTCAAGAGACTGAACTAGGGAGGCGACCCATCGCCTATGCATCTAGGACCTTGTCGGCTCAAGAAGCCAAGTATTCTATCTATGAGCTCGAAGGTTTGGCAGTCATATTTGCCTTAGAAAAGTTCCGTCTCTATCTTGAACATGTCAAATTCGACCTGGAGAGAGATAATCAAGCCTTAAGCTGGGTCTTAGGTAGGCCGCGTCGTACTGGCCGTATAGCCCGTAGGGCCATCCGTATTTCTGCCTTCCAATTCGATGTCAGGCATATCAGAGGTACCGAAAATGTTGTTGCTGATGGACTCAGCCGTATGTTTTCCAACGACGTCGAGACCCACGAACCGGTCGACAGTTCATCACCTCCCGAGTCCATACTATCTGATGTTAATGCCATCTTAACAGATGCTCCCATGCTCTTTAGGGATATCGAGAAATACCAACGTGATGATCCGACGCTGGCTCCGATAATGGAAACCCTTTCTTCTGGGGAACATGTTGTCCCTTATGTTCTGAGGAATGGTGTTCTATGTTGCCCTTCGAGGCATGATAAGATGATGAAGGTTGTCGTTCCAGCTGTTCTTGTACCTATGATCTTCAAGTACTATCATGAGACCCCATTAGGGGGGCATCTTGGTATCTTTAAAACTCGTGAGAAGATTCGTGAAATGTTCATCTGGAAAGGTACGGACGGTGAAATCCGTGAACTAGTAAAAGCTTGTAAATCTTGTTTGCTCAGTAAACCCACCATGTCCACCAAGGTAGGCCTTTTGTCTTCGCATCAAGCGTCGCGCCCCATGGAACGCCTGTACATTGATTATGTAGGACCCTTCCCCCAGTCAAAGGGAAATGCCAACAAGTTCATCTTTGTATGCGTAGATGGCTTTACTAGATTTTCCTGGTTATTTCCGACTAAGCTGGCTACCGCTTAGTCCACCATTACTTGCCTAAATTCTATTTTTGCTTCTTTTGGTCCGTGCCAATATATTGTATCTGATAATGCTAAGGCTTTTACATCTAAATTTATTTCGTAAATTCTGCTTTGACCTGTCCATCTCTCATGTGACAACTTCTGCTTATTACCCTCAACCATCTCTGGCTGAACGGGTTAATCGTAATCTCAGGTCCGCGCTTATTGCCTATCATCATGAAGATCATTCCAGGTGGGACACGTCCCTGCATTGGTTAGCTTTTGCTTTGAATTCGGCGGTTCATGAATCTCACAAGTTTACTCCAGCTTCTTTGATGTTCAAGTTCGTTCCCAACACGCCGCTCTCTAACCTCTGGTCTCTGAGTGACATTCTACCCGAGACAATAGATCCGGATAATATTAAAGATCTTTGGAAGAAGGCTAAAGCCAATCTTAAAGTCTCTCATGAAAAGGTTAGGGAAAGATATGATCGTGGACGGAGACCCACCCATTTGAAGGTAGGTGACCAGGTGATGGTCAAGAATTTTGTTCCCGCGGGCAAGCTTGCCCCCAGATTTCATGGGCCGTGTATCATTCTAGATTTCCTTACGCCGGTCACATTATTATTAAGCAATCCAGCCACCGAGAGGATATTTAGGGTTCACCTGTCACAGGTGAAACCGGTGTAATTTCTGTGTTAACTTGCTTCATATAATCGTGAAAGGAATATGAAGGTTATATATTTTTTTGAGTTTTCACTTTTAAGGCTTTCTGCCCCTTCTATAGTATTTTGTTTTATATGTAAGCATTTTTGTGAAACCTGCCCCGAACCATTAAACTGCCATCCTGTCCTTGCCACGGCCATTACCACGCTCCCGTCTCCTGCTCCACTCTACACAGTGGCTTAATTAATGCAATGAATTTCTGCACGCCGCTGGCCCCTCAACCTCTCCACAAAGCCTGTGCCCTCAAAAAAAGATGATGGTCCAACAATTCTGCCGCCTAGCTTTAATGTTTCAGTGCCCCCGCAGCCGCGTGGCGCCGCGCTGCGACTGGGTTAGAGGATGGGCCCCCTCTTCCCCAGCGAGGACCACATGTGCACGGCGAGCCGGAGCTCTCCTCCCGGCCAAGGCTGATGTGCGGCGCACGACCTGCTACTTGCCCGCAGCCTGTATATGTTCACCGCGGGCGCGGCGTGCTTCAACACCTCTGCTCCCCTCATTGTGCGGGCGAGCGGTATCTCAGGGTACTTGTGGGGTCCGAGCGGCCGCCTTTGGACGCAAGCTGCAACGGCCGGTCTGGCCATCCAACTTAATCAACATCAACTATATGGACATTCCAGATCAACCTTACTACCTTTTCTTGGTTATTCTACTGCAATATTTGGTGGACTTAGAAAATTTTCCTCAACTTTAAAACTAAAGTTTTCCTTCTCAATTCAACCTTCTACAAATATTAAGACAGTACTTCCGCTGTTACTAAAAGAAATCTTGAAACTGAATCAAACTAAATTTCAGCCATTTCGATAAATACTTCGGTAATTAATCTCCATATCAACATCAAAACTTGGACCTTGTTTTCAAACAAATTTCATGTGTCACCCCTGGAGGAACTTTTTGGGGGGGGGGGGAGGTCTGTACCGGGCGGTACACCTCCACACCGCTAATTTAAAATGTGCGCCAATTGAAACTCCTCTGCTGGAGGAAGTCTGAACTTTATCGACGGTATTAATTTTCAAGTTTCTCGGAAGATGTCACTACGTGGAAAGTTTGGAGTTTTTGAACTGTGCCACTTTTGATGTATTTTGTTTTACCGGTAGTAAGAAGTGTGAACTTTCTCTTCTAGAGGACACTACTGAAAAACTACAATGGTGCACCCTAGTGCGACGTGAAAGAACTATTTTTTTGGGAGAAATGTTTATTTCAAAAGTTTGTTTCTTGTTAAATTTCTTTCTGTTATTGTTTAAGTTGGCTGTATACCCCTCTCTTTCCCCTTGTTTTGTATTTAGCCTATCCCGAATTTCTTTTATTAATTTCTGACCAATCGGATGTATCTTCCCCCAACTTGAATATGTTGCTGTATCCTACCCAATAAAGAGTTTGTGGGAGGGTGTTCTCATCCCCCTAACGCCTCGAACTTTCCGCGAGAGTATATAAACTGCTGATTTTAGGGTCTCCGGGCCACTTCTGTTCCATCTTTTCGTGTGTAAAGTACATAGCAGGGGGCGGGAAGCGCCTCTTTCTTCAGCGGCAGTCAACAACCAGGTAATGGCCGATTAATTACTTCTTTTCTTGCTTGCTCAGCAGTTTAACTCTCGGGGCGGGTCCGAAGTTTTTCCATTATGTAACCTTCCTTAAAATGTAAAGAAACTTGTATCTATTCCATCTTTTAAACTGCATATCGGGATAGAGAGTGCTTAACCCTCTCGAGCTCCCAATCATATTGTTTTGAGGTGAACTTATTTTTCTCAACCTATTCTTCGTTAACGTAAAGCAAATTGTTCTTTTCTAAAGTCACCTCTGTAGTATGGGATTAGCCCTTGCATTAGTGGCCTAGAGCCAGATTAGGTTTTAAAAACAAGTGTATTAGGAGTGCAGATCGCCTCCTCTCAAATTGTTATTTTAGAGGTCATGTAATTACCCCTTTTCATTTAATAGACCTCAGTAGGTTGGGTATGTTACCCCTGTGTCTATGTCCTGAGAGGACAACTTGAAGGTGGAATTTTGGTGTGGCCTTTGGGAGGCTTAAAGTTTGAGAGCGTGTGGCTCTTTCTTGAAAATTCAGTGTTGTATGCCTCGAGGAGGCTTTTCTGTGTAATTTGGAGCAAGTGCTCTTGAACATGAATGGGGTTTTCTGCCCCTCTGGTAAAACTTATTTTGGAGTAAAGTTGGGCTAATTGCCCTAGAAGTGTGAATTCGGGGCTCGAAGCCCAAATACTGTAAATACTGTAATTGCACCTTTTGTTGCCTTGCTACTCTGTACCTGCCGTACTTGTTATTTCTTAATTTTGAAAAGAAAATATAACCTTGTTAAATTGTAAATTAATTTTACTTTCGTAGCTTGAGACCTGTTCACCACCCCGCACCTTCTTTCACGCATAACTACCACAAAAACACGGTAACAATAATAATAATGATAATAATAATAATCTACCCAATTGGATTAATGTCAGCTCCACAGCTCTCATTTCACAACGACCGAGGTTCGATTTCTGGCCGAATCGGGGATTTTCGTGCGCATAATTTCGAGCATGTCCCTCTTCACATACATACAACTCATCCCTTCACATAGAGCAGCCATCATGCCGTCCTCGCAGCAGGGGGAGCCTTTTATTTGCGTCGTATAATAATAATAATAATAATAATAATAATAATAATAATAATAATAATAATAATAATAATAATAATAAATTCATTAATTAATATTATATTAATATTAATAATAATAATATTATTCATTAATTAATATTATATTAATATTAATAATAATAATAATATATTATTATTATTATTATTATTATTATTATTATTATTATTATTATTATTATCATCATCATTCTTTCGTGTCGGCCAACTAAGGACCACATCATTTCAACTGTTTCCTTTGAGCTTTAATGTTGGTCCAGTATTCCTTCATTCGTATACGGTATTGCTCCTTTCGCTCTTCCGTCCATGCCTTTCCAGTTTTCATCTTCGGCTTTGGTTGGAAACTCTGATGTTCATGGAGTTTTATCTTAAGTGGGGTACGCTCCAGGATATCTTCAAGTGAGATCCCAATCTCCTGCAGATCTTTCTGTACCTCACTGAGCCATGCCCCCTTTGTCTTTTTCTCTCGGGGGAAAGTGAAAATGCGGTTGGTTAACCGTGTTGACTTCATTCGGGCCATGTGTCCATAAAGAGTAATCCTCCTTTTCCGCATCACGTCGGTTGTTTTCTCCACATGCGAATACAACTCCCGGTTGTGCCATCTCCTAAACTCGCCATTGTCTTTGACTGGACCTAAGATTTTCCTCAAAATCTTTCTTTCCTTTGCCTCCAATTTCTTCATCATGCCTTTTTTGTACATGGCGAGACATTCCGCTGCATATAGAGCCTCTGGCCGGATGGCAGTGCAATAGTGTTTGATTTTTGCATTCAGAGATATAGATATTTTGATACAGACATTTTTATTATTACTACTAGCAAATGTACCCGTGCTTCGCAACGGTATTCTACACTGTATACGAATTTCTCCGTGAGTAAGACTATATTAAATTGCACCTACAAACGCACTTCACCTACAGACGACTCGTTCAGTTTTCTACATACTTGGTCCTATGACATTTTCTCGTATCACCTATATTTATGGGTTAGATTCAGTTATTCATTGAATGGGGTGAAATTTGGTACAGTTTTCACATACTACTTTATTTTTTTGATATGATGTGAGCCTGGATTCATAAACTTGTGCGAATATATGGCCACTGATCATGTCAATGTGCGTGCCCAATATCATAATTGCATCTTTCCTATAAGTGTGCCAACTAATGACATAAGTTAAACGTGTAAAAAGTACAAAATTAACTTGAACTCGAAAACTGCAGTACTATTTAACGAATAAGGGATAGAGATACGACAAAATGTCATAGGTCCAAAGTTGTAGATCTCTCCAAATTGAAACGCGATATTTTGTGATACGACTTACGGTTTAGCCACCAATTATTTCGAAAGGAAGGTCTGCACCGTCGTTAAAATTGCATCCATATTCCGATATTTTCCTGGGCCAAAAGTTATACATTTGCATAGCTTAGAATATTTCCTCCAAGACAAGATTGTCCAGGTTTCTGGATTACCACTCGCATACATACGGAGTAATTAAGGAAGAAAATAATACAGCTAAGAAAGCTGACATTAATTGAAAATAGGATTATAACTGAGAACAGCGGGATGAGTACAAATATGTAAATTCCAAGTGAATGTATTGGAAAATCAAATGCTCCTCAATAAATTATGCTGGTATGAATAATGGATATAAGAAAGCTGTAACAGAGGAGAAATTTAGGCGCAGGGATTCTTAGGTAAACAGATAAGAAGATGACTAATGGTGTTATTACTTGAGCTATTCGAGTACGGTTATAACCTCCAACAATATTCCGCCAATATCCCGCAGAATGCCCCGATTGACCCCTCTCTTGCTTTCTACTCAAGGAACAACCACGAATTTACAGGAGTTATGACGAAAATGGCAATACATTACTTCCCTGGTGGCATGCAGTCAGAGACGTAGGCATGGTAACCAGTAGGTTCGTTGCCGGTCTGTCGGTCACTCAATGCTGAGCATGACACCCGCAGAAAATAGTAAATTTCTCCGTCATTTAAAGAGTAAGGTAAATTATGAACATAACAAAAGTTGTTTGTAAAAGGGGCGTTTGACATAAAGTTCACGAAGTTTACAGAAAATGGAGAAAAACCGTTCTGGTTTTCGTATAAACCCCCCGTCTATTCAAAGGTTTTAAAACGATATGTATATCAGAACCGTCGTCGGGATGAGTATACACTAAATATGACGTTTGGTCGAGATCTATCCAGCAGTTTCGCTGTGATGGTGGAATAAACAGACAAACAGACAAACGGACAAACAGACACGAAAAACAAAAACCACCGATTCGGTCTTGAGTTGACCTAAAACGGAAAAATATCTGAAAAATTGGCAAAACAAACGAAATTACAGCCAGCGGACTCCTTACAACTTTATCACTAAGCGTGGACACATCTAGTAGTGCAGACCTTTATCTCGAGAGTTACTGCTTTGAAACTGTCCGACATATCTACAAACGGACTTCACCATCAGACGCATCGTACAGCGTTCTACATGGCTGGTCCCATGACATCTTCTCGTATCTCCTATGTTTATGGTTTGATTGAGTTAGTCATTGAATGGGGTGAAATTTTGTTCATTTTTTACATACTACCGTATATTTTTGATACTCATGTGACAGCTAGAATCATAAAATTTAGCTATCACATGGCCACTGGTCATGTTAATGAGCGAGCCGAATGTCATGATTCTATCTTTCCTATAAATGTGCCAAATGATAATTTTGTACTTTTACACGCATATTTTAACTTGAAATCGAGAAATACAGCTCTACTTAACGTATAAGGGATATAACTACGACAAAAAGTCGTAGGACCAAAGTTGTAGATCTCTCCAAAATGATATGCGATTGTGCTTTCTGATTTGTGATAAGACTTACCGATTAGCCATCAATTATTCCGAAGCAAAGGTCTGCACTGTCGTTAAACTGCATCCATATTTCGATATTTTCCGGGGCCAAAAGTTATACATTTGCATAGCTTAGAATATTTCCTCAAAGAAAAGTGTGTGTAGCTTTCAGGATTACCACTCGCATACATACGGAGTAATTAAGGAAGAAAATAATACAGCTAAAAAAGCTGACATCAATAGAAAATGGATTATAACTGAGGACAGCCGGATGACGACAAATAAGTTATGTAAATACCAAGTGAATGTATTGGAAAATCAAATGCCCCTCAATAAATTATGTTGGTGTGAGTTATGGATATAAGAAAGCGGTAACAGAGGAGAAATTTAGGCGCAGGGATTCTTAGGTAAACAGATAAGGAGATGAGTGATGGTGTTATTACTTGAGCTATTCGAGGACGGTTATAACCTCCAACGATATTTCGCCAATATACCGCAGAATGGCCGATTGACGTCTCTCGTGCCTTCTACCCAAGGAACAACCACGAATTTAAAGGCATGGTGAGGAAAATGGCAATACGTTACTTCCCTGCTGGCATGCAGTCAGAGACGTAGCCATGGTAACCTGTAGGTTCGTTGTCGGTCTGTCAATCATTCAATGCAGAGCATGATACCCGCAGAAAATAGTAAATTTCTCCGTCATTTGAAGAGTAAGGTAAATTATGAACATAACTAAAGTTGTTTATGATGAAGATGCGCTTCACATACGGTCCACGGAGTTTACAGAAAATCAATAGTATAAGAGAAAATGGAGGAAAACCGTTCTGGTTTTCCTATAAACCTACCGTCTCTTCAAAGATTTCAACATGATGTGCATATCGAAACCTTCCTCGGGATGAGTATAATCTGAATATGAAGTTTGGTTGAGATCTATCCAGCCGTTTCGCCGTGATGGTGGAACAAACAGACAAACAGACACGAAAGATCAAAGCCACAGATTCGGTCTTAAATTGACCAAAAACTGATATATACAACTGAAAAATTGGCAAAACAAACGAAATTACAGACAGCGGATCCCCTACAACTGTATTTATACAGATAAGCATGGACACGTCTAGCAGTGCAGACCTTTATTTCGAGAGTTACTGCTTTGAAACTGTACGAAATATCTACAAACGGACTTCACCATCAGACACATCGTACAGCGTTCTACATGGCTGGTTCCATGACATCTTCTCGTATCTCCTATATTTATGGTTTGATTGAGTTATAGAGTCATTGAATGGGGTGAAATTTTGTACATTTTTCACATACTACCGTATATTTTTGATACTCATGTGACAGCTAGAATCATAAAATTTAGCTATCACATGGCCACTGCTCATGTTAATGTGCGAGCCGAATGGCATGATTCTATCTTTCTTAAAAATATGCCAAATGATAACATATACGCCTGCCGGGCTGAGTGGCTCAGACGGTTAAGGCGCTGGCCTTCTGACTCCAACTTGGCAGGTTCGATCCTGGCTCAGTCCGGTGGTATTTGAAGGTGTTCAAATACGTCAGCCTCGTATCGGTAGATTTACTGGCACGTAAAAGAAGTCCTGCGGGACTAAATTCCGGCACCTCGGCATCTCCGAAAACCGTAAAAGAGTAGTTAGTGGGACGTAAAACAAATAACATTATTATTATTATTATTATTATTATTATTATTATTATTATTATTATTATTATTAACATATACATGTAAAAGTAAAAAATTAACTTGAAATCGAGAAATACACCTCTATTTACGTATAAGGGATAAAAATACGACACAACGTCGTAGGACCAAAGTTGTAGATCTCTCCAAAATGAAAGGCGATTGTGCTTTCTGATTTGCGATACGACTTACCGACTAGCCACCAATTATCCCGAAACGAAGGTTACCGTCGTTAAAACTGCATTCATATTTCGATATTTTCCAGGATCAAATGTTATACATTTGCATACCTTAGAATATTTCCTCAAAGAAAAGAGTGTCCAGCTTTCGGGATTAGCACTCGCATACATACGGAGTAATTAAGGAAGAAAATAATACAGCTAAGAAAGCTGACATTAATAGAAAATGGATTATAACTGAGGATAGCCGGATGACGACAAATAAGTTATGTAAATACCAAGTGAATGTATTGAAAATCAAATGCCCCTCAATAAATTATGCTGGTGTGAGTTATTGATATAAGAAAGCGATAACAGAGGAGAAATTTAGGCGCAGGGATTCTTAGGTAAACAGATAAGAAGATGAGTAATGGTGTTATTACTTGAGCTATTCGAGGACGGTTATAACCTCCAACGATATTCCGCCAATATCCCGCAGAATGGCCGATTGACGCCTCTCTTGCCTCCTACCCAAGGAACAACCACGAATTTATAGGCATGGTGAGGAAAATGGCAATACGTTACTTCCCTGCTGGCATGCAGTCAGAGACGTAGCCATGGTAACCTGTAGGTTCGTTGTCGGTCTGTCGATCACTCAATGCAGAGCATGATACCCGCAGAAAATAGTAAATTTCTCCGTCATTTGAAGAGTAAGGTAAATTATGAACATAATGAAAGCTGTTTATAATGAGGATGCGTTTCACGTGCGGTCCACGGAGTTTACAGAAAATCGATAGTATAAGAGAAAATGGAGGAAACCCGTTCTGGTATTTGTATAAACCCTCCTCCTATTCAAAGATGTTAATATGATATGCATATCGAAACCTTCCCCGGGATGAGTATAATCTGAATATGAAGTTTGGTTGAGATCCATCCAGCCGTTTCGCCGTGATGATGGAACAAACAGACAAACAGACAGACACGAAAAATAAAACCCACTGATTCGGTCTTGAGTTGACCTAAAACGGATAAATATCTGAAAAATTGGCAAAACAAACGAAATTACAGACAGCGGATCCCCTACAACTTTATTTATTTATTATTATTTTTATTATGATATTATTATTATTATTATTATTATTATTATTATTATTATTATTATTATTATTATTATTATTATTATTATTGTTTTTGTTGTTGTTGTTGTAAAGCATGGTATTGGTTTTAATCTTGAGAGAGAGAGAGAGAGAGAGAGAGAGAGAGGGGAAACCCCATTCTAAGGCCAATCTCGTGGAGTATGTGATAGCGTGTCTACCGACTGAAACTCCAGGTTCGATTCCCAGTCAATTCGGAGTTATCGGATACGAGAGGTAGTGGACTCGGTCATACAATACGGCTGACCACATCTAGGTGGGCAGCAGTCGTCTTGTCAGGCCAAGGCTCATCTCTGTTACTCAGTTTTAAGTTTCTAGGCTGCCCACTGTACCCGTCCTTCACGTAGCAAGTTGTTGCTGACTTCCTGAGGCACGAACACGAGGTTAATATTAAAACAGCACAGAGAGACATACAAAGCACTTAAAAACGTTGCCAGTATGATCTCCATACAGTGAGCTATCAGCTCTTCCACAAACTTTCAGAGGACTGCCACTGATATTTATTTATTTATTTATTTATTTATCATTATGCGGGCCAGTCAGTTTGACATGCATTGCATGTAAGCTTTGGAAAAGCATTCTTTCTGATTATATTAGACATGTTTGCGAAATTAATAACTGGTTAGTTAGAAAGCAGTTTGGTTTTAGGAAAGGTTATTCCACTGAAGCTCACCTTGTAGGAGTCCAGCAAGATATAGCAGATATCCTGGATTCAGGAGGTCAATGGGACTGTATCGCGATTGACCTATCTAAGACATTTGATAGGGTAGATCATGAGAGACTACTGGCAAAAATGAGTGCTATTGGACTAGACAAAAGAGTAACTGAATTGGTGGCTACATTTCTAGAAAATAGAACTCAGAGAATTAGAGTAGGCGAAGCTTTACCTGACCCTGTAATAATTAAGAGGGGAATTCCTCAAGGCAGTATTATTAGACCTTTATGTTTTCTTATATGTATCAATGATATGTGTAAAGAAGTGGAATCAGAGATAAGGATTTCGCAGATGATGTTATTCTGTACAGATTTATAAATATGTTCCAAGATAGTGAGCAACTGCAAAATGACCTCGATAATGTTGTGAGATGGTCGGTAGGCAATGGTATGATGATAAACGGGGATAAATGTCAGGCTGTGAGTTTCACAAATAGGAAAAGTTCACTCAGTTTTAATTACTGCGTTGATGGGGTGAAAGTTCCCTTTGGGGATCATTGTTAGTACCTAGGTGTTAATACAGTATAAGGAAAGATCTTCATTGGGGTAATCACATAAATATGATTGTAAATAAAGTGTACAGATCTCTGCACATGGTCATGAGGGTATTTAGGGGTTGTAGTAAGGATGTAAAGGAGAAGGCATATAAGTCTCTGGTAAGACCCCAACTAGAGTATGGTTCCAGTGTATGCGACCCTCACCAGGATTACTTGATTCAAGAACTGGAAAAAAATCCAAAGAAAAGCAGCTCGACAAAAGAGTAGTGTTAAAAATATGTTGCAAAGTTTGGGCTGGGAAGACTTGGGAGAAAGGAGACGAGCTGCTCGAATAAGTGGTATGTTCCAGGCTGTCAGTGAAGAGATGGCGTGGAATGACATTTGTAGACGAATAAGTTTGAGTGGTGTCTTTAAAAGTAGGAAAAATCAGAATATGAAGATAAAGTTGGAATTCAATAGGACAAATTGGGGCAAATGTTCGTTTATAAGAAGGGGAGTTAGGCATTGGAATAACTTACCAAGGGAGATGTTCAATAATTTTCCAATTTCTTTGCAATCATTTAAGAAAAAGCTAGGAAAACAACAGATAGGGAATCTGCCACCTGGGCGACTGCCCTAAATGCAGATCAGTAGTGATTGATTGATTGATTGATTGATTGATTGATTGATTGATTGATTGATTGATTGATTGATTGATTGATTGATTGATTGAAAAGTTAGAACAAAAAAATCGCACGAGTACTTCTTCTCCACTACACGGGAAAAGCATAGAACCATGGATATATTTCTGGGTTTAGAAGACAAGGGAGCGATTACAGACTCTTTGGTTGTTCCCCTTTTACAAAGTAGCCTCTTACGACTTGCAGGGGTACACCCACAGGGGAGAGAAAGAAAAATGAGTGTGTTCACAAACGAACGATAAAGCTCATGAACTGTGAGAAAATGACAGACATTCTAGACCTCATCAATGTAATACTAATCTAATTATTATTTTAAACATTTGCTTTGCATCAGTCCGACACAGATAGGAAAGGATAGGAGAAGCAACGAAGCGTCCGTGGCCTTAATAAGATACAGCCGGAGCATTTGCCTGGTGTGAAAATAAGAAACCACGGAGAGCCATCTGCAGGGCTGCCGACAGTGGGGTTCGAACCCCCTATCTCCCTAATGCAAACTGATAGCTACGTGACCCAAACCGCACAGCCACTCACCCGGTATTATTATTATTATTATTATTATTATTATTATTATTATTATTATTATTATTATTATTTAGACCTTTGGTGTAGATGTGGCGTGCCTGTCTCTTATCCCAAGGCCCTGGGTTCGTTTTCCGGCCAGTTAAAGGATTTTATTCTAGACTGAGGAGTAGAACGGGCTTCACTTGATACGTCAAACTCTTAGTGACAGGAAGAAAGCGCTCAGTGAGAAGATGGCGCTACTGACCTAGAACACATCGACTAACACTGGTTGCCATGGTTACAAGGGTATCGGGAAATATATGGCGCTAATTCCAGACAGACCAGAAACATATCCATGTGAAAATGTTCATATAATATTCTAAATGAACTTGGTAATGAGCTATTTTCCTTGAATACAATGTGGGATCAAAATACAGCAACCCATCCCCCACGGTATCCCCTGCCTGTCGTAAGAGGTGACTAAAAGGGACCTCAAGGGCTCTGAACTTTGAAGCGTGGGTTGGCGACCACGGGGCCCTCAGCTGAGTCCTGGCATTGTTTCCACTTACTTGTGCCAGGATCCTCACTTTCATCTGTCCTATCCGACCTCTCTCGGTCAACACTTGTTCTTTTCCGACCCCGACGGCATTACGTATGGAGGCCTAGGGAGACTTTAATTTTCATGCCCTTCGCGGCCCTTGTCTTCCTTTGGCCGATACCTTCATTTTTCGAAATGTCGCGCCCTTCCATTTTTTCTCTCTGATTTGTGTTATTTAGAGGATGGTTGCCCAGTTGTACTTCCTCTTAAAACAATAATCAGCACCATTACCACCAGCAACCCACTTTCTCGTGGAGGTGTTACATACAAACTAAACTCAAGGTGGGCATGTCCTGGCTGGTATCAGCTGCGTTGCCAACCGTACATTTACGGTTTTCAGTCCTCTATGTACGGTTACTCCTTGGCTGAATGGTCAGAGTTGAGGCCTTCAGTTCAGAGGGTTAAGGGTTCGATTCCCGGCTGGGTCGGGGATTTTAATCGCGTCGGATAATTCTTCTCGTTCGGGGACTGGGTGTTCATGTTTGTCCCAACACTCTCCTCTTCATATTCAGACAACACACTACACCACAAACCACCACAGAAACACGCAACAGTGATTACATCCTTCCATATAGGGCTGGCGTCAGGATGGGGAGCCGGCCGTAAAACTCGGCCAAATCCACAAGTGCGACACAATTCGCACCCGCGACCCCACCCGGTGGGAAAAAGCGGCAGAAGGAGAAGGTACGGTGTACGGTTCGAATCTCAAACCGTACGTGTTATATACGGTTCTGGAATAAACATTTTTATTACTGGAAATTTTAAGATTTTTATACAGCATACTTCATTTCCTGGACATGTATGAGGTGGCGTCCATTTTTTTATTTTTAAAAATTTTTTTTAGCGGTCTCCCAAGTTTTGAATGTTGTGGTTCACCTCTGAACTGGTTTCAGATTATCCAAAGATGCGCCTGTATAATCTGACATGTGGGACATTCTGTTTCACACTGCTGCCCGGATTACCCTGCTACAAACTTTATCAACTGTAGATCACTTAGTCCTACATATTATGTTCAGTCATACTCTTGAATCAGCTCACACCGAACTCCGTCAATAGTTTCTTAATCAACCATTGCAGTGCAGCATCTAGTTGTAAACTTTATGGATAAAGCTATTTTGTCGTCCCTCTGAGTAATATTGTGATGTACTTACAAATTCTTTTGCGTGACAGCGCAGTGCTTCAGTTTCATGTGGGTGAGCTTACCACGTACCATATTAATTATGTTAATAAATAAAGATGGTGTTCACTTCTGATTCCGAAAGTGAAGCAGGCACTTCGACACCGAAATGAATAAAACTTTCTGTTAAAACCCCACAAGGAGACAAAAGTACAGGCAGTCGTGGGAGAGTATAGCAAATGGTTGCGTCCTGATCCGACATGTGAGGATAGGGCAAAGTGTAAGGTTTGTAACGTGACATTTGTCTCAGAATTAAGTAATATTAAAATAGACTACACAATAAAAGCGAAAAATACATTAAAAGTATGAAGGCTGTATCCGTTACCCGTCAAAGCAATTTCAAAGCCGTTTTCAACAAAGAGATTAACTAAACGTGTTCAGAAATTAGCACACAGTGCAGAAATAAAACTCTCGGGCTTTTTTGCGGAACACAATATATCGTTTAGAACCGCGGACCATTTACAGCGTAGCCTACTAAAATAGGAATTTCCTATTCCTATTTGATGTAATCGCTGTTTGCTATTACTGCACGCATTCAATGAATTTTCGTGTATTTGTGTGAAAATTTCTGTACGGTTTTTCAATTTTCTGAGGTTGGTAACGTTGGGTATCAGGTTGATATTCAATAAGTTCAGAGAGAGAAAACGAGATTATTGGAAACATGGCATCAAATGCGATGTGGTGATCTTATAAACGAACATAAAATCAGCGTATTACATTGTCTTTGTGTTCAGTCCTTAGTCTCTGTTCTTCTTCCCTTCCACACGGATCGCGAAATCCCGGCATAAAAACCAAATTTAAGGAAATATTTTAAAAGTACTATCAAATGAAAAAGTGGCCAGAATCATCTCCATGTAACTCTCCAGAGAGTCACAGTAGTTATCTGTTCTCGGACTTCCACATAACTGTCCTTATTTTTCATTGTATCGAAAAACGTATGGAACAAAAATGTGTATAAATAATTTGCTAAATAAAATGTCATGCACATTTTTCCTGTAATACCAGCTTTAAGAGAGCTACGCTGTGTTTTACGTTTCAGGCTCCCTCTGGTGAGAACAATCCTATTCGCCCTTACCCTAAATTTGAAAACAAAGAGACAGGGAGAGATATCGCTACACTATTTCTTGATGGATGCAGTATTGGCACAGTCCATAGCTCAGCTGCATGTATGGACTGACTGAACGTTTATGAAAGGTGCTATTCATAAGGCCAGTCGAGCTGTAATAGCAGTTTCTGACTCAGTGAGGAAAACAATGTCAAACTACTTCACTCCTCGCTGCCTTGTGCACCTCATTATAGCGCCATAATCGATGTTTGTGGTTTACCGTAGTGAAACCTCTAGATACTTTCTTGGTAACAACATTCGGGAAACAAACTGTCGGTATCGCTTTGGAAAGGAAGTTTCCCACTGGTTGAAACTACGTTTCTAGGGTGCTTGGAGGCGACTCATTACTTCGAGTATATCTTTGACTTCTATTTACATATATTATTTATTTTTTTTATTTGCCGTATTTATTTATTTATTTATTTATTTATTTATTTATTTATTTATTTATTTATTTATTTATTTGTATCAGTGGCTGTGCGTGTTAATGCGCTACGACTGTGGAGCCAAAGGCTGCTTTCGGGAGATGAGTGGGTTCAAACCCCACCGTTGGCTGTCCAGAGAATGGTTTTCTATGGTTTCCCATTTTCACTTCCCATTTTCCCATTTTCACTTCCAGTTAAATGCCGGGACAGTTCCTGTTCATATGCCACGGCCGATTCCTTCCCCTCCATCATTTATTTTATCTTCATTGGCTCCTCAATTGAGATGGCGACACAAAGAACATCCAGTCGTGAAATATGTTATATAATTTAATCTCAGCTCATCCCACATCAGGAAGTGGGATATATATAGCACCCCATGTCATTCATGTCGGTATGGAAATGATTCCTCAAGAGCGGCTTGGCTACGCGGTTCCAGCCGCGCATTCGAGATATGGTGGGCGAGCAGCCTTGAAGATGGCCTTCCGTGCTTTGCCATTTTCACACCGGGGCCAGGTTCGCTTCTTCCTAAACTTGTCTGAGTCGGCGTGACGTAGAACCAAGGTCTTTGGAGGGGTGGAAGGTAAAGGCTTCCACTATCCGTAACCTCCCCACTTGATCCTGGTACTCATTTTTGGTGTTGGCTGGGTGAACCTCAGGGCCATGTGCACCTCCGGAAGAGGAAATTTATTTTCTTATTTTATTTACTTCCTACCTGGGAATCGAACCCACGTCCTTCCGTATAAACCGAGCACGCCTTTAACACCTCGGCCAAGCAGCCCCTATGTTATTCCCCCCTTTTAGTCGCCTCTTATGACAGGAAGGATAAACCGTGGGTCTTATATATATTCCCCACCCACAGTGGGATCGGACTGTAGTGTTTACTGTAGAGTGTGGATAGATTCGATAAGAGGGGGGAGTATTTCATACTGCTGAAAGAAGAATTTGTTAGCTATGAAAAAAATTAACAATAAGAAACATGAAATTTTGGTGTAAGGATCTTCTCTGAAGATAATAGACAACTTGATGTTTTTTGGGGTGTGCTGTGCAGACCTGGAAGGGATGGCGTTGACGCTGACGCACAATTATTTGATAAGATAATCAGATATGCCGGGAATGACAACGAAAGGAGCATTACTGTAGCGGGTGATATCAGTTTACCAGATTTTAACTGGGAAGGTAACGCGAATACAGAAAATATGACCAGGGAATGAAAAGTAAGTTAATCTGGGAAGGACAGATGAATCCGAAAGTGATGGAACAAAGTAGAGGGGAGAATATTCTTGACGTGGTAATGATAAAACCAGATGAGCTCTATAGAGAAAGTGACATGATAGATGGTGTAAGTGATCACGGAGCTACTTTTGACGTAGTTAAAATTAAATGCGATAGATAAGAAGGTTGTAAAAGTAGGACTATTAGGCAGTACTATATGACTGATAAGGCAGGAATGAGGAAGTTTAAAAACAGTAATTATGGCAGGCGCCTCAGTGGTGTAGAGGTCAGTGTGATTAAGCTGCTACCCCCAGAGGCACGGGCTCGATTCCCGACTCTGCCACGAAATTTGAAAAGTGGTACGAAGGCTGGAACGGGAATCACTCAGCCTCGTGAGGTCAACTAAGTAGGGGGGGTTCGATTCCCACCTCAGCCATCCTGGAAGTGGTTTTCCGTGGTTTTCCACTTCTCCTTAAGGCAAATGCTGGGATGGTACCTAACTTAAGGCCACGGCCGCTTCCTTCCCTCTTCCCTGTCCATCCCTTCTAATCTTCCCATCCTCCACCAAGGCCCCTGTTCAGCATAGCAGGTGAGGCCGCCTGGGCGAGGTACTGGTCATCCTCTCTAGTTGTATCCCTCGACCCAATGTCTCACGCCGGGCTGAGTGGCTCAGACGGTTAAGGCGCTGGCCGTCTGACCCCAACATGGCAGGTTCGATCCTGACTCAGTCCGAGTGTATTTGAAGGTGCTCAAATACGTCAGCCTCGTGGTGGTAGATTTAGTGGCACGTAAAAGAACTCCTGCGGGACTAAATCCCGGCACATCGGCGTCTCCGAAAACCGTAAAAGAGTAGTTAGTGGGACGTAAAACAAATAACATAAAATAATAATAATAATAATAATAATAATAATAATAATAATAATACTATACTTTATTATTATTATTATTATTATTATTATTATTATTATTATTATTATTATTATTATTATTCAATGTCTCACGCTCTAGGACTGGGGCAAATATTCATTTATAGGAAGGGGAGTTAGGGATTGGAATAACTTACCAACGGAGATGTTCAATAAATTTCCAATTTCTTTGAAATCATTTCGGAAAAGGCTAGGAAAGCAACAGATAGGGAATCTGCCACCTGGGCGACTGCCCTAAATGCAGATCAGTATTGATTGATTGATTGATTGATTGATTGATTGATTGATTGATTGATTGATTGATTGATTGATTGATTGATTGATTGATTGATTGATTGATTGATTGATTGATTGATTGATTGATTGATTGATTGATTGAGGTGGGATCCCTCGCTGAGTCCGAAGGAGAAACCAACCCTGAAGGGTAAGCAGATTAAGAAAGAAAGAAAGAAAGAAAGAAAGAAAGAAAGAAAGAAAGAAACAAAGAATTATGACAGGTGGGAAATGGTAAATAAAAATGTAAACAGCCTATGGGATAGGTTTAAAGCAATTGTTGAAGAGTTTGAAAACAGATATGTACCCTTAAGGATGATAAGAAATGGTAAAGACCCACTATATGATACCAGAGAAATACATAGTTTAAGAAAGATGTACCGGTTATAAAGAAATAGAATTAGGAATGATTGTAGAAGTAAGGCGAGATCGAAGGAACTTACCAGGAAATTGAATTTAGCGAAGAAATCAACTTGGGATAACATTGTGGCAATCAGATCTGGCAGTTGTATGAGTTTTAGCGAAAAATAGAAGGGAATGATAGTTCTTTACGGCTGAAACAGGTTCAAAGAAGGGCGTTCCGGGAATCATTAATGAACAAGGGGAGTGTATACGTATACACTTACAGAAGGCAGAAGTATTGTCACTAGTATGTAACGGTAGATGGATATACGCATAATACCCAAGTAGAGGAGATGACTAATACCAGCCAGGTTCTTAAATTTACCTGCCATAAACAAGATATTTACAAAAAGATGCAAACTTTGAAAACCAGAAAAGCATCTAGAATTGATAAGATTTCTGAGGATGTACTAAAGGTAATGGTTTTGGGATATAGTACCATAGCTGAAGTATTTATCTGATTGCAGTTTGCATGGTGGAGTTACAGGAAATGAATGGCGAGTTTGTATAGTAGCCCAATGTACAAACGAAAGGGTGATGCACTCAAAGCGAATAATTACAGTCCATTCAGCTCGACATGTGTTGCATGTAAGCAGTAGGACAGCATTCTTTCTGACTATATTAGATACGTTGCGAAATTACTAACTGGTTTGATAGAAAGCATTTCGAATTTAGGAAAGGTTAATCCAACTTGTAGGATTCCAGCAACTCAAGCGGATATTTTAGATTCAAGTGGTCAAGTGGACTGCATTGCTATCGACCTATCGAAGCTTTTTATAGGGTAGATAATGGAAGGTTGTTGACGAAAATGAGGGCTAATAAATTAGACAAAAGATCGATTGAACGGGTGTCTAAATTTCTGGAAAATAGATCTCAGAGAATTAGAGTAGTTGAAGCATTACCGGTATCTGATCCTATAATGTAATAATAAAGAGGGTGTTTGCACAAGGCATAATATTAGATCTTTGTTTTCTTATACTGTATATAATACAGTACTTTGATACCAGTAAAGAACCGGAATCTCAGATGATGTTATTCGATATAGATATACAGGATTGTGAGCGACTGCGAAAAGGCCTCCACAATGGTAAGATGGTAAACGGGGTGAAAGTCAGACTGTAAGTTCTACGAAGAGGGAAAAGTCATCTCAGTTTTAATTACTGAATAGATGGAGTGGAAGTAACTCATGGCGAACACTGTAAGTACAGTAAGTTACGTAGGGAAAGATCTTCATTGGGGTAATCGCATTCACGGGACTGTGAATAAAAGTTACAGGTCACTAATAATTCAGTGTTAATAGCTGTACGTCCCATCAACTACTTTTGCGGTTTTCGGAGACGCCGAGGTCCCGGAACTTCGTCCTAAATATAAGGAAAGATAAGTATTGGAAAGGTGGTGTAAATTATTATTCTTATTTAATATTCATAATCTGATGTCCAATAGACCCTTCGGTCTACAATGAGATTTATTACTTGTTCTTTTACGTGCCAGTAAATCCACCGACGCGAGACTGGTGTATTTGAGCACCTTCAAATGCCACCGGACCGAGTCAATTTACAATTAAACAGAAGCATGGCGTGATTATACAACAAAGAAAATCATTTAGTATTTGACTACCCACTAACAAAGTAGCAGCCACAGTGGTTTGAGCGGCTGTGCGCTGGCCTCTCACCTCTGGGTTCCATGGTTCAAACCCCGGTCACTCCACATGAGATTTGTGCTGCACAAAACGGAGGCGGGACAGGCTTTTCTCCGGGTACTCCGGTTTCCCCTGTCGTCTTCCATTTCAGCAGCAATCTCCAATATCATTTCATTTAATTTGTCAGTCATTAATCATTGACCCAGAGCAGTACAACAGGCTTCGGCAGCCGGCACAGTTCCTGTCCTCGTCGCTAGACGGGGGCTTCATTCATTCCCTTCCTAACCTGGTCGCGTGACTGGAAACAAGCTGTGGATATCATTTATTACTAACAAAATAACAGACACTAGATGGAATTGCAGATACTTGGACTAAGCGAGACTGCCAAACTGACGAATGCACGCTGCAAACGGGTGAATCATACCTGTGTCCATAAGCTTGGCAAAAATATACCCCTGCTCCCTTCCTCACAGTCCCTTCTACACGCTGCTGCGTGGGTCTCCACTACTTGCTGTGGCACTGTACGAATCAGCTAGCCGTGACAAATGACATTTTGTGTGTAATTCCACTAAGTAATTTTGTAATAAATAAATAAATTAAAGGAAGGAATTAGGCGATAAGACAACAGAGTTCATATATATATATATTATAATTCCTACTTTTACGTGATTAAAATGGAAAAAAATGTAGGATAAGTACTTCTCAACAAAGCGGGGTGGGTGGGCATTAGCAGCTTGAACGGAATTTTTAAAAGTAGGAATGATCATAACTTCGCCAAAGTGAAGTCGCTTTAATGAATTCTTATGAAGATAAAATTGGAATTCAAGATGCAGATTGGTGGAGATTGATTGATTGATTGATTGATTGATTGATTGATTGATTGATTGATTGATTGATTGATTGATTGATTGATTGATTGATTGATTGAAAAGCACTGAATTATAAAAAGACCTGTGAATAGGACGCAGTTACGGGCATTAATGTTCACCGATGTTGATTGCAGATAAACATCGCAAACATATTCTGACAGGAATCCCCTGACAGTAGACGAACGAACGACTCTTGCCCATTTCTTAATAAGTTATTCCCTGTTTAAAGGGCATTTTCATACATGTAAATTATATAAGGAATCCTCTCTTCTTTCTAAGTTCTACAGAAGTTTCAAAATTCAGCAGGCCCCTGCTAACCTACTTAAAAGTCTGTAAATGTTACAAGTATCGCAGATGGCAGCACTGCGGCGACTCGCGATTGACGCGAACAGGCTACAGTCAATCCTACGTAGTTTGTGACCGGCATTGACCGGCGCCTGGATATTGGCTTGTGAGCACATTTGTATGCAAACAGTGTATTTGTTGCCGCGTTACGCTACTCAACCTCCGTCGTACTAGATCTGTCCTGTTTATTAGCATAAATTACCAACCGGAGCCGTCTATCTCTGTGATATCAGATGTACTGTGAAGCAGACTAATCCGGACCTACCACAACCCGAAAGGCATTCTGTAATCGCTGCGTATGACCAATTGTCTGTAGACGTCCACTTTAGTTTTAAAGTTTAGAGGTAGGCATTGTCATAACATAATGGGTTGTGTTTCGGGATTTTTTAATATGATGCTTTTTGGAGCTAGTCTTTACATCTTGATAACAGGTATTGTTAAACAGTCCGATTCACCTGATGGATATTCTTCATTTTACCATATTAAATATTACACATCGCCTTCAATTGTTATAGCAATTGGTTCTGTGATGAGCTTAATCACTGGCTTCGGGTTGTTTGCAGTTATGTGCCAGAGTGAATTTTGTACAAAGCCGTATAAAAGGTGCATGGTCGCCGCATTAATTCTTATTATGGCAGGCGGAATAGCCGGTTATTTGTGCAAGGATAATGCCTTGCATGACTTACTTGATCACTTCCAGTCAACAATGCGGGCGTATGGGAAGAATGATGCAATTAGAAATTCGTGGGACGTTATGCAGTACAACGAACATTGTTGCGGTACTTACGGGTATAATGACTGGAAAAATATATCCTTGATCCCTAATTCGTGCTGTAAAGAATATTTTCTTGTAGGTAGAAATTGTACATATGAAAATACATTTAAAAAAGGCTGTTTTATTGCAATGAAGAGAATTGTTGATGCCAATGCTATTTTCATCTTGGTGCCTGCCATTGTTATTAGTTGTTTAGAGGTAATTCAGATAATATACCCATATAGGCGAAGTGAAACACCAACAACTTATAACTACATATAAAGGACAAGTCAAGATGCCTGTTATGGCACGTCTATGAATTGTGCCTCCAAGTCCATTTTATACACCTGTGTATTTTTTTTTTTTTTTTTTTACTGGTGGAATGTAAGTTATCTCGATCTTTATGATGGAACACAATTGTCTGGACTTCAGCTGTGACTCATCCTCATAACATCAAGCTCTGCTGAACACCCATGTTTCAGCCTTTGTTAAATTTTAAAGAATCTTGCTACTTAGGGTACCTACCTCTTTTATTTAAATTGCCAGGCTTTATTGTTTCATGAGTTGAAAATCGTACCAACATCAGCTTACTGACTGAAGGATCAAGTGCAGGTATGGAACAGACCAGGATTATGTGGAAAGTTTGCCTGTCGTGACAATTTATCCAGAAAGTCTGGACATTTTCCACATTTTGCAGTGAAAGCTGTAGCCTATATTCCCTTGGTATTAAAAGTTAAGCTTAAGAAGGTGCCTTACAAATTAATAAGTTTGCTGCTTAGCTTGCAACTGTAAAAAATAGTTTATTAGCTAGTTACAGATTGTATACTGTGTTAGCTTATTAGCTGTAGATGTAAAATGTAGTTAGTAAGTTTTATATATAGCTATAGTTTAGTCCATTTGCTAACAAACGGTAAGTGTTAACTTGCCACATTCTGTGCTTTAAGCAAGCAAATAACTTATTGGGGGATGGAGAAACGTTTACTAGACTGCAGTAGTTGGAGTGAGGTACACCTTTTATACACATTTAAAGAAGAAAGTTTGAAGGTTTTCTCAGAGTTTAATTGATCTACAAAGAATTTACAGATAGAGAAAATCAATTGTGGATGGCAATGCAATATTCTGTAAAACTTTCAATTATTGCAATTGATTATCACATACGCCTATAGTAGGCTATAGTTATAAATACATTTTGTTGAGGTATAATATGTTACACTATACAACAAATTACTGACCACCATGACCTATTGAAGTAGGTATCTGAATTCCTTTGCACATTCAAGATATTGTTTTATTTGTTTGCCAGTTCCGTGGAGGTGCATGGCAACAGTTTTTGCTTTGTTCACTTTTTACAGTCTGGCTTATTGTTTAAAATAGTGTTTTCTTAATTCTGACAAATACAGTTGTCTTACTTCCCCTAATATTCCAACATTTTCCTACTACTTTTTTGTCATTTTTGTTAGTCATTGTGTGCTTTTTATACATTCCATGGTTCTTTACTCTCTCCTTGGCTATTTGACACAGTCTTCAAAAGCTGGTAGGTCTAGATCTCTGTAAAGTAAGCATGGTCAGTAATTGCCTGAAAGTTCAAATTCTGGTAATGTTAATAGAATGATCGACCTTAACTACATCAGTAACTCCATTTCACCCAAGAGTGGTCTGTTTTGAGTAACACACTGAGACTGTAGTCTTTCTCAAGTACTTTTAATAATGCAGCAGGGGCTGCCCAACAAAGGCAGTAAAGATATGCTCAGTTTACCTGGAAGGATGTGGGTTTGATTCCCCATCAGGAAGTTGAAAAATTCAGAAATCAGATTTCCAGTTCTGGATAAACATATGGCCATGAAGGTCATTTAGCTAACACCAAAGTGAATACGAGGTTAATTCCAGGGGGCCAAGGCAGCTGGGCAAAGAGCTAACCAGTATTCCACCTAATACCGATGCTTCAGTTAGTTACATTCTACTCAGTGGTGGCTCGTCCAAATAGGCTGGGAGGGCTGCATGCCAATGTTCACAATGCTACACTACTCCCTCCCAGTCTGATGGCAAGCTTGTGCTCCTCCACAGGCTCCCATAGCCTGTACAGAGATGGGTTTGCCTTGTTAATAATAAGGTAAAGACAAGTAAATCACCACCAGTCTGAAGATAACTTTTGACTGATGCTAAAAGAAGACAGAGTTGACTGCCAGAGAAAGAAATGGCCAGTCCAGTGCAGGAGTGGCTTACTGAACAATGTCTCAATTTAAGCATCAAAAGCTGGGCATAGGATATCCCAGACAATGAACAAGTGAGCCAAGTGTGGCTAATATGAATTACAAGAATATGCCACAAATGCTGATGACTGATATCTGATGATGAACCACCCCATATCTTACAATACTAATACCTTAATCATCGAAAACACAGCTGGCCTAAGTGTGATATTATGCAGATCCCTCCAAGAATATTTATTGAAGCACTGCAATGCTGACAGTAGGTAATAAGTATCTCTCCATTTATAATGATTTTGTGAGTTCTATTTACATATTAATTGGATGAATGTTTTCAAGACAACTCAATATCATTGAATTGGTAGACAATTTCCATGCCAATTGTGCCGCTAAGGCCAGTTAACAGTAGGAGTTGTCATCATCCATTTCCCTTTTCCATCTCTTGCTGAGTTGGGTCGGGATTTTAATGACAATTTTCCATCTTACTCTACCCATCCATCATTGTCCCAACTCAACTGTGTTCCAGTCCAGGTTTTAATATTTTTTAAATGTTGCATTGACCAGGTTCCTTCTTATTACACATGCTACTCTTGATCGAGTACTGGGTCTACCTCTTGTTCTCCTTCCTTCAATTTGAGTCTCCATCATCCACTTTGGTAATTTTTCCTCCTCCATCCTCAACATGTCCAAACTGTATCTGTGAGAAAGCTTTTTACTCTGCCTTCCTGACATCCTTATTTCTTGTCTTTCCTGACATACTTCTTAAAAAAATTTGTCTTTTGGGCCTGGATTTTATTCTACTAACATTTTTGCCCGTATCCAGGTCAGTGGTGTGGTCTGAAAGTAATCCAGCATAGCCTAGTGTAGTCCTATAATAATATTTAACCCTCAAACACACGCGTATGAGGTGGAATCCACCCCAGGTCATTTTATTTCCTAGTGAAATGTACAAATAACTTTCCTGTGCTCTCCCCACTCTTTTATCTTTCTGGCTGGATCCCCACAGAAAGAGTCATTCTTACATAATCTATCTTAAAATCTCCAATTAATACAGTAATTCATATTTTACAATACAATGATATGTGGGGTGGAAAGCACCCCCGCGCGTGTGTCTGCATCCTAAGATTTGGCGCGTGTGCTTGAGGGTTAATGACATATTTATGTGTATTCGTTTAGAATATATTTTGCAACCAGTATGTCGATATGAAATGTGATGTCTCAACATCAACCACTCTTAATCATGAAGTAGGTAGGTCTAATAAATGCTATAATTGGGGTTTTCCCAAGCAATGACTGCATGATGCCCTGATTTTATGTTTACGGTGTGAATTTTTACTGCTTGGGTCTGAAAAAAGGTGGAATTTTCCATGTTCAGATTTTGTTCTGGGCCTGTCCAGATGGTAATAGTTTAAATTCTTACAGTGTGTTCCAGTGGATGAGTCAAGTACGGTACAATGTCACAGTACAGTGAAAGTAAGCGTGGTAAAGTTATTTGTAGTGAGACTCACCATAAAATTGCAAATATAATAAAATTGTAATGAAAACACTAGATTGAGACAATTTAGCATTTAGGAGTAAAATCATATATTTGCTTTCACATTTAAAATCATCAATGTTAGATTTTTAGTAAGTTAGGACCCCTCCCCCTGCAAAAAGTAAGTTGTTGATGTAGGTCTCTGCTGCATGTCAGTATGCGGCAATAATAATCTTTAAAATAACCTCTTTGCACTTCCTTGGTCTTTAAAATGCCAGGTAACAATATCATTCTAACTTATATAAAATTGTGAGTCCACTGGCTTATAATCCCAACATTTAAAGTTCTGTTAAAACTGAAAGTTTTTCTTTAAAAAAAAGTAATTATACTGTATACAGGTCATGAGGGTGGAATTTGGAATGTAAATTAGGTGAGCATTGATCAGGAATTGAGAACAACATTTTCAAGATAACAGGAAATTAGGAGTCGGTTCTCTGAGTGATACCATATTGTTAGTCTTCCAATGTACCGTATGTAAATGTGTATCTTAAGCTATCTCTTGTTAAATTAGCTGTAAGTGAAGGAGACATTAGTTTATACAGTTTTAAAGCAACTATAATAAGATCTAAGGTTTTAGGGTGACATGCAGTACAAACGTGGTACCTACAGAGTGTGGCTGCAATCTTGTGACATTTGTGTGAGTGTTGAGCCTGTAAGAATGGAAGGATCGGTCTTTAATCAGCTGCCTTGGTGTTTTTCAAGTTTGCTGGTTCCATCCCGGCTGAGATAGTCAACTTCTGAAGGGCGGTTCTCCCTCTGGTATCATCCGATAACATTAATTCAGCCATAGGAACCATGCAGTAGAATTTGGCTTTCATTGTTATCCGCACACTTTATCTTGGTGCATTTACACCCTAGTGCTGAATCGGTCGACCTCGGCGATCTTCGAGATTCGTACTGGCAACCTTTGAAACACAAACTATGAATCGCTTAAGCATCGTTGTGCAACATCTGGCGTACACTTTACGTACTAGTACTGTTGTTGTTTACACGACAAAGCCAAAGTATATAATTCATGCTAGGAACAAGATTCGCATCGAGAAATGTTTTATAATGTTATATAATGTGTATGTGACATAGTTGTTGGCTTAAGATGATAACGGTTTAGAAATTTCATATTGATCGATCATATTCTCGATTCAATTCAGATTTCATTTTCATTCAGTTGGCAGCACCAGGCAGCACTATCGATACCGGGACAGCTCCCTCCTTACTCCTCACCCCCGTACACAAATGCACCGGGATAAAGTGTGCGGATAATACTAGATAGCAACAAAATCAGAATAATAAAATTGGTAGGCAGGATGCCAAGATAGCATTAATTTGAAGGGTCTGCAAGTCAGTAACTGAGGCCATACAATGATGATGACGATTATTATTATTCAATCCAGAAGAAAAGAAAGAAATGTAATACCTGAAAAGTTTGTATTGTCTAATAATTATAGAGTTATTGAGGAAGGATCTTGGAAGTTAGAGTTTTAGAAAGTAAGATAGCACTTAAGTGACTTTGTCCATGCCAGTACCATAAGATTGTGGTCATTCTCAACACCTCATGAATTCCAGGTGTGAAGGAAAAGTTTTCTAAAGATGAACTTCCAGAAAATGTTTAAACTGATTTGAAGATAGCTGATCCTCATTTAGCAGAGGTGGCCAAACTGCAGCCTATGCTCTCATTAAGACCTGTTCATGACCTGATATTTACATTTAAATATAGAGGAGTGAGAGTATTGTTCAAAAGATTGAATGAGAGTATAATAATTGAGCTAAAATTATCATAGTTATTGAAACAAAATGTAATACAAAATGAAGAATGCTGAGGGATGGAGTAGACCATTTTGAAATATATTTTGCAAAGGAAAACTTATATTATGACTGACAAGAATCTGATTTTGTGCATGGATTTAATAATCCTTTACCTAAAAATACAAGGGTATATCAAATATAAGCTGGAATTTTAATTTTGCATCTAAAGGATTCTTTCAAGAGGTGCAAAAGCAACATGTCAGCATTTCACTTTTCCATGTAATCGCACACTCTCCTCTGCACTCTTATTGAATTTCTTTTCTCATAATGTCTAGCTGTGAGTGGTCCAAACAAATGATAATTACAGGGCAGTCAATCCAGGCTGTAAGGAGTGTGTTCTAGTGGTGTGCAGTAAATATTTTGCAGCTCATCTCACGTTATGGCTACAGTATGGGGTCTTCCATTATTTTGGAGAATAATGATGTACCAGATTGGTTTCTGATGTCCTTTGTTGTAACAGGTTGCTTTTGCATTGTCCAGCTGACAAAACGCCTTGTGGCCTTTACCAACACAGTGTCACTTCTCTTCCACCACTCTGTGCTCGCTTGTTTTGGATTGAGGGGAATAAGGATGGACAAAAGTTTCATCACAGGTGACAATATGATGCAAAAGATTATCTCCTTCCTCTTAGCAAATCAGGAGCTTCTGGCAAATTTCCAGAGTAACATGCATTTGTTTCCCGGTCAAGAGATGAGAAATCCAGCTGGCAGACACATTTATAGTGGTCAAGGTCATTGTTGATGGTGGACTGAGCATTCCCATAACTAATTCCTACTGCTAATGCAATTTCAGAAATCTTTATATTGCCATTTGCTTCAGTAAGGTCATGAACAGCAGGTATATTTTGCTTCACTTGTCTCGGGCTGTCCATGTGGTTTGTTTCTCACAGCTTTCCGTCCTAATAAACATTTTGTACGTTAATCAAACACTTGTTTGTTCCTGAACTGTTGCTGCAGACTCCTCATAATTTCAGCATGTTTGTTGCCTTTAGCAAGAAAGTTTATCATGATGCATTGCTCAGTATAATATGTGCAACCCTTGCAAGTTTTGGATCTACCGGTACGTAATGTGGTCTACAGCTAGTTTAGTCACCCTTATTCTGTATGTTTAATTGCATCAATATCCGACTCGTTGGCTGAATGGTCAGCGCACTGGCCTTCAGTTCAGAGGGTCCTGGGTTCAATTCCCGGCCGGGTCGGGGATTTTAACCTTCGTTGGTTAATTCCATTGGCTTGGGGGCTGGGTGTTTGTGCTGTTCCCAACATCCCTGCAACTCACACACCATACATAACACTATCCTCCACCACAATAACACGTAGTTACCTAAACATGGCAGATGCCGCCCACCCTCAATGGAGGGTCTGCCTTACAAGGGCTGCACTCGGCTAGAAATAGCCACACAAAATCATTATTATTGCAACAATGATATCTGTTGCACAGCCATTGGGTATAAGGGAACTTCAAATGACAGTTGGATAGTACTTCTTGCTCACTCAGTTTACCATAGGGCAGCGAATTGACTTCATTCATCCCTACCATTCTTCACTCAAGGCCACAAACCATTCCAATTTGTACTTCAGTTGCTAAGTGAAAATCCCAGTTTATATTTGATACATCTGTGTATCCCATGTTTTTCTGAATTTGGACCGAAGTTTATCACAATACAATTAGGCAGTGTTTTTTTACTTAAAGAAGCACTGCCTGAAATGTTGTACACTGTGTTGCATTTTCTGTCTTCCAGTATGCTAGCTGCGGTGTCAACTTTTGGATTGGTACTGAATTCTTACCCTTCTATTAACATTCAGAAGGGGTTTAAATACCAGCATTTTCAGAACCAGTTTCATTCTGCAGTAGACAGAGTGATGTGTGGATAAGGCAAAGATTTACTTGTGCAATACTTAGAAGATTACATTTTCAAAATGCAGATTAATAGTCATAATATGAGCAGCTCTTGCAAATTTTGGATCTGTTTAATTTGGCCTTCTAAGAATACTAGTTTGGCCATCCCTGCTTTGTGTATTTAATTTCACCAGTGAATATCTGTTGCATAACAGTTAGGTACAAGGGAACTTCAGATGACAGCTGCATGCCCATTGCACATGAACTCTTAATTAATTAATTAATTAATTGTTGATTTGTTGAAAGTGTGAATACCTGGTATATAATTTCTGAGATATTTTAATTACAATGACAGAGGTAAACATTACTTTAATCCGATGGACATACTTGGGAGGCTCCGTAAAAGACTGTTCCTCAAATAGTTTCAATGAATAAAGTGTAATGTTTTCCAGACTAAACAGAGAATGGAACTACTAATGAAACCACAAAGACAGTGTGAGTGAAGTTTTGCTGTTGCTCTGCTTTCATAATGTTTTAATAACATTTTTTTATTTGCATATACTACCGTAAGTCTTAAAATATCATAAAATTGTACCATATCAAAAAAATACATATGTGAAACCATTCAACTTAGCACAAGATTTAACATTATAAAATGTAAATGATATTAGTTCTTTGGGTTTGTAGCAAACCTTACACCTCCCAGGGAAAAGTATCATAGGTCATCTTTCTGTCAGTTCAAGCAAATATAGATAGACAATACAGGACACTTCCGGATTTAACCTAGTTAAAATGGGAGACAATTTGCAAGTGGCACTCATAGTGGCGTGACCTGGAAATTTGCACTAAATTCAAATATCAATGGAAATTCATATACATCAATGGATAAATTAATTATGTCTAGAAAGAAAGTGTTACTGAGATATTAACTTCCGAGTTGCTGAAGCAATTCTGGATAAATAAAAGAAAATTTATTTAACAGGATATTATTTAAAGAGACTAGCCTCCATGGCTCAGATGGCAGCGCGTCGGCCTCTCACCGCTGGATACCATGGTTCAAATCCCGGTCACTCCATGTGAGATTTGTGCTGGACAAAGCAGAGGTGGGACAGGTTTTTCTCTGGGTACTCCGGTTTTCCCTGTCGTCTTTCATTCCAGCAACACTCTCCATTATCATTTCATAGCATTTATCACTCATTACTTAATCACCTTGGGAGTGGCGACCCCATTGTAATAACAGCCTATATATGTTTTACATCCCTGACCCAGTCAATGACTGGAAAACAGGTTGTAGGTTTTCATTCATTCATTATTTAAAGACTGAAATTAGACATATATTAGAATATGAAACACACTGCTTTGAAAGTGCTTGCTTTCATTTATGCATTACTTTTTGTGCTTTAGCATTCCTGCCTGAATGTATATGGTTAGATTTGTCCATCCCCCTCATTTAGAAAAACATCAAATCATCACATTAAGACACTAGTCAATAAACAGATCAGCACATTCCTGTCTTTTTCTCTTGGAAGGACAACCCCTTTTGGAAGGAGCAGTAGCATTTGATGCCTTCTTTTTTTTTTTTTTTCTTTTTTTGGGAGATTCTGTGTTGGTACATATCCTAGCTTTAATCTGAGAAGAGGGCTAAAATTTGGAAAGGCATGAAAATGTTGTTGATAGTTATGTTTTGAGGAATATTTACATACAATTAGAGTAAAAATATAACATACCCTTGGGTGTATAGTCGGGGATTTCTAAAGTCGCTGGCCTGGAAATGATTTGAACAAATCTTATAATTATTCTTATTCAAGCGTAACATCCCTTCTTTCTCGTACACCTTATCCAAATCACTTCTCTGACATTTCAAAACCCACAGATCGCACCTACAACACATCAACACCGAAGGCTAACTGCTGCACTACACAATAAAATAAGCTTGATATTTTAAACCAGTTAAAATATGGGTCCCTCAGGTCAGAAGTTTAGGAAGTACTATAAAAATCTTCTTGTCACTGGAAGAATATATATTTAAACACAATATTTACTTACATTTTCTTGTCACAAGGGAAATGGAAGAAAGACTGTGAATCTTTCTGAACTTCATAATTACTTTTGCCAAACACAGTACATATCCTTCCACTCATGTTGAGAGGTGATACAAATGAATGACACACGCGGTTATTTATTTATGTTAACGTCTTGCAAATGCATAAATAACACCAAAAACTTCACAAACTGATACACGTGCTTTTATGACATAATCAGTAAACCCAGGTCACACCGCTAGAAGGAGCTCTAATCGCTGTCTCTCGATATCTCGCAGACTGTCCTGTATTATCTCTACTGTATTGGGTTAAGTATTAATCATAATATTTAGATAAGAATTATATCTTCAGAAAAGCATCCTGTCCATTCCTGTGAGATGACTAGAACAGATACAATTATACAAATCAAAGAGGAGGTGATCTTTACTGTAATTTTCAATATTTATTTTTGTTGTACTGATAAATATGGAAATATGAGATAAAATGCTTTTCCTTGGGTGGTGCAGACATCTTGGGAGGGTAAAGGAGCATCATGTAATTCTTGAGATGTTGCATGTAAACCATTAGAAAACCTGTTTAGAACCTTATGTAGGCCCTATTATATTAGTTGAAAATATATTTAGATGGAAATCCTATAGCAGATTATTATTTTTACTAGTTCCTATAACATGGATGTTTGATGTGCCAGTTAACATGTGTATAGTGTTCAAAGAATCTTATTTTATAATATTGCACATGTGAACATCATCAAGTTATGCTTTATTAGATAATATTATAACAGATGATAAAATAAAACCATGTTCTAAAATAACAGAAATAATGACAATAAAGAAATATGGAATATTTAATCCTTTGGACAATAAAAAGTTATTTGACCAACATCATACTGCCACTAAGGAATTGTTCAGAAAACATGTAACATTTGTGGAGACAGAACTACACATTTAAAAAAAATTTAGTTGTCTTTTGAAAAATTTTTGGTAATTTTCTGTTTTAATGCATAATACAAATTAGAGAAGGTCAACTGTACCTTTACAAGCTCAGTACAAGGAAAGGGTATAACTTTGATACTACAGTAGTATGGATACTTACTTCTCTTTGGAAAAGCTGTAAAATAGCAGTGGTGTAGTGATTGTGAGCCATCCCCATGGCACAGGGGTAATATGCCTGCCTCTTACCTTCAAGCTCCAGGTTTGATTCTTGGCCAGTTCAAGGATTTTATTTCCAGACTGAGCACTGGAACAGTGTTCGCTCATCCTCGTTAGACTGAGGAGCTGTATGATAAGCGAAGCAGTGGATCCAGTCATGGAAGCCAAGAATTCGACCAAGGATGTTGTCATACTGATAACGCACCTCTCCAATGTCTGGGCAGGTCTACACGCACCATGAGATGTGCAGGGATGTCAGTACTTTACTGTGAATATATTAATGGACGTACCTTTCATTTCGTGATCAATTCCTGAAGGAAAGAACTAGTAAAATGCAAAACAAAGTTCTCCACGTCATTGTATGTCATTCCACCAACTGATATCTCTGGTTTTCATGGAATTGTGGTTGTCAAGCATGGTGAAAGTACCTCGGCCTGTGTAGAACTTTCCTACACCTAGTTAATTATCTTTCCTAACTGACCTCATATTTCTAACAGACAACTTCAAGAGCCTTAAAACTCCAAACTACTTGAAAGACCAGGAGAAATGAAATGAAAATGTACAACTCCCATTATGTTTTTAGTTTTATCATTTTAAAATGCAATAGGAATTTGAAGTTCAAACCGTGTACATTAAACTTGGATGAAGATGGAAAAGGAATAATACAAAGCGCATACCTGTAGGATTTAAAATATGGCCAGTTTGAAGTGTTATAAGAAATGTGACAGATTTTGGGTTGTCTCTTTTATGTACCAGTACCCAAATAGCAGTTAGGTGATTGCTGGATTATTGGACAAAACCATCTTTACATCAGTTTGTTTTCAGACCTTCTTTGCTGTACAGGAATGAAAGTTGGTTGGACTCAGGATATCTTAGAAGTCAGAAGTAACAGACTAGAAGCAGCAAAAATGATTGCTGGTACAAACAGGTGGGCAGAATGGCAGGAGGGTAGCCAAAACGGAGAAAAGGCTAAGTTAGGAATAAACTCGATTGGCGAAGCTTTACATTTCTAGTGGTAGGGTCATGTGAGGTGAATACAGAAGGATAGATTACCTGGGCCTTGGAGGTAAGAAAAGTAGTGGGAGAGTGGTGATGGTGGTAGTGATTGAGGAAGTACACAAGTAAATGAAATGAAATGGCATATGACTTTTAGTGCCGGGAGTGTCCGAGGACAAGTTCGGCTCGCCAGATGCAGGTCTTATGATTTGACGTCCATAGGCGACCTGCGTGTCATGATGATGATGAAATGATGATGAAGGCAACACATACAACCATCCCCTGTACCAGCAAAATTAACCAATTATGGTTAAAATTTCCGACCCTGCCAGGAATCGAACCTGAGACCCCTGTGACCAAAGGCCAGCACGCTAACCATTTAGCTATGGAGACGGACAGTACATAAGTAACTGGAGGCAATCCCAGACTCAAGTGGTCAACAAACCATGCTTTATGCTGAGAGCCCTTGGCCCCCCATTAAGTCTCCACCGTATGACAGAGTGCAGGGGAATAGAGGGAAACCAAGGTGATGATGGTTTTCCATTATTTTAACTATAAGAGCTGTGGAGCTAAATGATGGATACCTAAAAGTATAATATTTGGAAAATGATTTTGAAAAATCATATAAGAGTTGAAAATGAGATGGTGTCTGTTCATTTCAACTACACGACGAACTGTTCTGAAATTTGGTATGGACAGATATCAGATCTCTGTTAAAATACAAAACCTATTCTAATTTTTCAATAATTAACCTTTTCTAAATGGCGGCCATTAATATGTGGGTATTTACTAAACTAGCGCATGTGTAATCCACATGAATCCAGAATAATGGGGAAATGATCAGCCATATAAGGAATAAATTCCAGCGTGTGTACTTAAAATTCAGTTTTCTACAAGAAAAAGGCCATTTCTTTGCACAGTTGAACCTCTTCTGAGGACACCATTGGTTCCTTGGGAAAATGTCTATTACGAGAGGTGTCCACTAAAACAAGGTTGTAAAAATTAATTGAAAATTTTATCAGCAAAGAACATCCACCATCAATATAAGGATACATCTTTATTTTGATTATTCTAAATCATTTATAACAAAATATTTGCCTGGCAGATATTTCAAGTCATTTTACATTCATTACAGCTTCAAGAAGTAATCATTCAGCACAAATTTAGCACATTTATTCTTGTTCTTCTCTTCCCATTATCTCTTCATCTGCTCGCTGTATTCCTTTTTACATTGTTCAGTCCATCCTGTATTTAGTCAGGTGAGCTTTACAGAAAATTTGTGTTTGTGAATTAAGGCTCTGAATTTTATTCTATCATCAATGATGGTTCCTTCATTAATGCCAATTTCATTTAGGTATTCGCTGATTTCTTTTAGCCAATTATTGTCATTTTTCATTGATAAAGCTATGTTTAAAATTTTCTTTGTGAGCCTGTCATTATCCATTCTATATAACTGACCATAAAATTGTAATCACTGTTTCCTGATGGTATCTGTGAATTTTTCTGTAACCGATAGATTTCATGTGATTTCTTTCTCATCCAAATTCCATTTTTGTATTTTGGACCTAAGATTTTTCTGAGGATTTTCCTTTCTTGTTTATTGATCATCTTTATTTGAGATTTACCGTAAATTATAAGACTTTCAGATGGGCATAGCAAATCAAAACAAACAGGAGAGAGAAAACTTGCATCAATCTGGGAACTGTTAAGATTTTTTTTTTTAAAGTGTCAATTTAATTGTGTAATCAGTAAACATGGTATAAAAGCATATCTATATATTGCTGTATCTGAGTACAAATTGTAATGTCCAACTTTTCTTCATCATCATTTATCGTTTTCATTCCCCACCCAAAGGGCGAGGCGGACCCCTTAGATCGTAACACGATCGCTCGGGCCAAGAGAGGTGAAGATAACTTAGAGATGGGATAAATGAAAAAGGTGGGTAAGCAATTTGACAGATTGAAGGAGGAAGGGCTACGCTGCTGGTAATGGGCATTAGGCGTGAAGTTTTAAGGAAGATGGGAAAAGTGAAGATTTACACAAGAGTGGCGGTTTGGAAGTCGCTGGGAAGGGTGAGGTGGTGAATTGTTGAGACGATGTGGTAGAGGACGGTTGTGAAGTATCTAAGATGTTCAAGTGTCGGCAGGGGGAGGAAAGAGATATTCAGATGGTGAGAAGATGGGTGGACGGAGTGTGTAGGTTGAAAGGAAAGATGATCTGGGCGGGTGTAACGATGTGGTGTAGGTATGGGATATCTCAACTTTTCTTTTGAAATGTGGTTCACCATTTCATTTCATTTGGTGATTATAAAGAGGTGATACTCAAGCCCGTAAGGAATTGGTATACTTTTGATAGTCATGTAAATTAAAATAAAGGTTCTATTTTAAGAACACAAGTATTAAGAATTAGGCTTTTCTTTAGTGCAGCCTGAGCTAGTGTGATGTGGAATAGTTCTTCGTAATTTGACATTAGCAGTAATATATTGGAGTAAATTATTTTAAATAATTTGATATAGTGGTGCCATCTGCATGTGGAACTGTAGTTGTGTACCTACTTCCAAGGTTGCTTTATTGCATTTTAATAATTGTTCTGTTGCTCGAATTGAATTTTTGTCTTTTCACTGTAATACTAGGCCTATATTGATGACATTGCATGTAAAGCTGCAATTGTTTACCAACAGCCAAATAGTTTTAGAGAACTAGGAACTGCCAGTTTTTGGAATGAATTCATAATTATATGCTTTGTGTTATTACATTGACTGCTGACAAGTGTGAGGTAAGAGATTTTTGTATTTGCAGTAGATTGATCCTTTCACAGCCTGTATTAATAGACAT
The DNA here is from genome assembly GCF_040414725.1 of Anabrus simplex. Classification (NCBI taxonomy): domain Eukaryota; kingdom Metazoa; phylum Arthropoda; class Insecta; order Orthoptera; family Tettigoniidae; genus Anabrus; species Anabrus simplex. The sequence goes on from NC_090265.1 coordinate 1,717,173,633, forward strand.
AATACAGTAATATAGCTTTTGAACATTTTCTGTCTTAAGGAAACAAGAGAAATTATGTACATTTTGCAGAGATTTTGCTCTGTGTTTTCTAGCAAAGTCTCCACAAATTGTAAACAATTTTTCCATTTTCTTTGATGTGGCATTTGTCCAAAAGCTATATTATCATGCCTAAGAAGTTCTTGGTTTCAACATCCTATCCCATATTGTATTGATATTTTCAATATTCATTTGTTATAAAGAAGCAAGATCGTTTAGTTATCTTAAAACATATAATAATGACATCATTTAACATTCTTAAGTCTGAGGAGGATGCTCCTGGGCAGTAATGTTGGAACCTTTTTACAGAAAAATAATGGATTTTTGTATCCACATCTCAATTCATATGTTCCATTATGTGCAGTCCTGATTTATGCAGTCTGCTCATTCTGTCGTACTCTCAACAATTTGTGGAGGTAAGAAATTCTTCATTTTGACCCATGATCCCATAGTCATATTATATATTTTCAATAGCTGTTATTGATTTAACATAAGGTATTCTTTGAGAGTGGCAACCCCATTGTAACAAGAATTGCCCTAAAATGAGTGATGTATACCATCAACACCCTGACCTGGCAGGAGCTGGACAAGGGGAAGTGAAAATTATGATGATTAGCATAAGGTATTACAATACTAAGAAAATCAAAGAGAAGAAAACTGCAAATTATAAACTGTCAAGTTCTGGAGTAGCTTTCAGGAAACTCAGAAAATGTTGATAGAGGATATTCCTCAACAGAATGTTTGATTTACATCCCTGCTTCCAGGCCAGATTGATGTGGAAGTTGCTGTCTAGAGATCCTTGCTGTCCTCATTGGAGGTTGTCTAGAATGGAGCTGGTTTACTTCAGCACCAGTAATATCTGTATGGATAATAAGTATAAGAGAGGAACAAGCAAGTGTCAAATCAAGTCAGCGATGAGGGGGGGTGGAATAAGAAAGGAAAATTTATAATAGAACAAATAGAGTGGCAGGTCATCGACGGAAGAGGGAGTGACAGAAATAGGAGACGAAGACAAACATGGAAACACAAAGGACAAGGAGAATCTCCACATCTTCATAGACTGCCATCTTCAAATAGACAGGCTCTCTACGTCGATCACTTCTCATCTGCCAACGAGCTCATTCCTGCTTCCCAGTTTCATCAGGAAGGTGGGATTCAACGTTCACTGAGGGGCCATCTTGACAGATCCTCAGTCTTGACAGATAAGTATAGGATAATGAGAAAGCCGGATAAGTACAGGAAGAGGGAAGAAACATAAATAATAATAAATATATGTGGTAAAAGAATACGAACATGGGACAAACATAAAGGGAGAAAAGGATCCCAATGGGATAATAATATAAGTTTATTTAGTCGTATTGTAATTGCAAGTGACACAATACAAAATTACACTTTAAAGTCTGAGCTTTCCACTTAATTAAATTTGAAGAGAGACTGAATAAGTCATCAGGAAATCCAGGGTATAAATGAAGAGGGCAGTGAAGCATGAGATGTTCAATCATCTGTTCTTCTAAACTGCATTTGCCCATTGGTGAGCTGATCCAACCCCATTTGTACAGAAAGTAGTTAAAGCAGCCATGTTCAGTCCTTAGTCTGTTGAGACGATACCATAGGTCGAAACCTTTTGGCTTCTGACCCCCCTGTGGGTGGGGGTGGTAGAATAACACCCACGGTATCCCCTGCCTGTCGTAAAAGGCGACTAAAAGGGGCCCCAGGGGCTCTGAAATTTGGAGCGTGGATTGGCGACCGCGGGGCCCTTAGCTGAGTCCTGGCATTGCTTCCACTTACTTGTGCCAGGCTCCTCACTTTCATCTATCCTATCCGACCTCCCTTGGTCAACTCTTGTTCTTTTCCGACCCTGATGCTATTAGGTTTGCGAGGGCTAGGGAGTCTTTCATTTTCATGCCCTTCGTGGCCCTTGTCTTCCTTTGGCCGATATCTTCATTTTTCGAAGTGTCGGACCCCTTCCATATTTTCCCACTGATTAGTGTTATATAGAGGATGGTTGCCTAGTTGTACTTCCTCTTAAAACAATAATCCCCACCACCACCTTTTGGCTTCTGAGTGGAATCAAGACAGTGGGCATTTGTTCCCAATATTTTTTAATGACCACTCCTTCTTCTAACTATCATTTAAATTAAATCTATCTGCAATAAGTTTTCCTGCAATGACACTTGCTGGTCTTCTTGATCACAATCATTGCTGTGGCGGATGACAGAATTCCTGATGCAGTGGTAAAGAAGGCGATGCAAAGATTGGAAATTCTAAGTTCCCGTGGAGGGAATTAGATATTTGTCCACCAATAGAGCATATCAAAAATCAGATCAAAAATTAGATGTATGGCTTTTCAGGCATTTGCTCTATTAACCAGCATTTCGTTTTAGGTCTGACACTAGACTCTTCAGAGTGGGATGTGTCAGACCCTACCCACTGACGCTGGGGTGTATGCAGGTGAAAAAATCAATCAATCAAAGTGGTGATTTTATTCCCTCACCTCAGACGAGGAGAGGGCGGGCCGACAGCTATACTAGTAGCTCTTTTGCCATAGAGAGAGGAGGATCTTGGAGAAAAACCGAAGAGACAGAGGAGGTATGTCGTGTACATACCACGAGAGGACGAAAAATAGTAGATTGGCGCAGGGGCACCGCGCCAACAAGCCAGATCCCAGGGGGGACATGACCGGGCAAGTTGGACGTGCGGTTAGGGGCGTGCGGCTGTGAGCTTGAATCCGGGAGATAGTGGGTTCGTATCCCACTGTCGGCAGCCCTGAATATGGTTTCCGTGGTTTCCCATTTTCACACCAGGCAAATGCTGGGGCTGTACCTTAATTAAGGCCATGGCCGCTTCTTTTCAACTCCTAGGCCTTTCCTATCCCATCATCGCCGTAAGACCTATCTGTGTCGGTGCGACGTAAAGCCACTAGCATTACACACGAGTGGAACGTGTAATCTTAAATGCCTAAGTTTGCTCCAATTCTTTCGACAAGAGTGATGGGCAATGCTCTCAAGACCAATTCTCGTGTGCTGCGAGCTGTGCAATGACCCAGTAACTACAAGTGTAAGCTTGATAGTATATTATCAGCATTTCTCATATAGAAACGTGTGTGACGATAAATTTTGTCAAAAGCCTAGGAAAGCACTGCATGTTGAACTATGAGCTCCTTAATACCATTAATGAAAGTGGAAATAGAATGTCAATATCTTAAACTGTTCACGAGTTATTTTAGGTGGATTTTTTAGCTGAATAACTCGTATAAATTGTTAATAACTGTAGATAGGACTTTCACCTACCTGGATACCTCGCAATTGTTGTAAACTGGGCAGCTTCTTGTGATGCAGACCAGGCCGAAGGTGTTGTATGACGATTCTTCTTCACTGATATTATGCGTTTCTAAGTGCCGGATCATCTCAGAAGCATTTCTGTCAATGTATTTTACTTCTTTTGAACAAGCAACACAGCGGGCTGTGCTATGTGGCATCTCTTCAAAATAACCGACATCCACGACTTGCATTGCATTTCGGACATCATTTTCAAGTTGTCACGTACGACTAGACACAATTATATTTGCCCCGTCATATATCAAAGTACCTAATTATGAAGTAAATACTCTATAACATTGTAAGGAATTATTTCCTTCGTCACCAAACTATCGGTAAACATAAGGAGTGGTCATATGGTATTGAATATGGAATCTGATAACGATGTACACCTATCTGTCGAAAGAACTGGAGCAAACTCAAGCATTTTAGATTACACATTCCATGCATGCCTCTAGTATCCAGATACGTGTACCTACAGTAGGCGTCAGTTTCTGTACTTAGCCTATTCATTCGTGTACCTACCAGTGCATACAATGGCAGAATGTGTATCCTTTATAATTATGTTATATTGCGTCAGAATAGACCTCGGTAGAAATGTATGCCCTGGTCGCTTGTTGACACGTATTTACGGAATGGAGAAGGCGCATGGTTTGCTGTTCGCGTACTCGGCACAAACAACATTCAGCTCCGACGACCTGTAGGCCTACGACACACTGCTTGCCACACAATGCGGGGACAACGCTCTCGAGAAATCTCGAGACCTCGTCTCAGACTACCCATCATACCCATCACTACTAGGAACGACTATGTGTAAAGATGGGAAATAGCGAACATCTTGGTGATTCCACCAAGATGAAGCGAGAGCATCTTGTGAACTTGAACAGTAGGCGTATCGGAAGTGGCTCCAAACAAGGAGGGATGCAGACAGGAAATTATATATAGATGAAAGAAACACAGCAAAACAAATATTTGTTGAATCCAAGAAGAAATCGTGGGAAGATTTCGATAATAACCTGGAAAGTCTAGGTCAGGTGGCTGTGAAACCTTTCTGGACAGTAATAAAGATTCTTAGAAAGGCAGGGGAAAAAGGAAACTAATAGTGTTTTGGGTAAATCAGGGGAACTCATAATGGAACCCTGGGAATCACTGGACAGGTGGAAAGAATATTTTGAAAAATCTTCTCAACGTAAAAGGAAATCTTTCTGGTGACGCTATAAACAACTGAGCTCATGGGGAGGAGGACATTGATGTTGGTGAAGTTATGCTTGAGCATGTGGGAAGGATGGTAAATAAACTCCATCATAAAGCAGCAGGAATAGATGGAATTAGGCCTGAAATGGTGAAACCTAGTGGGAAGGCGGGGATGAAATTACTTCATAGAGTAGTGAGATTAACCTTATGATTGGACGAAAGCAGTTATTGCAGATATCTATGTGTAGTGGCAATGTAGTCCAGATACTCACAGGACAACGGGCATGAGCAAATAGGATATGGGAGGTCAGATGGTGCTGTTATCGATGTGTAGTGTGCATTTGACGGGCATCTAGTTGGGATGGTAGTGGTGGTGATTTTTTGTTTTAAGAGGAAGTACAATGAGGTAATCACCCTCTCAGAACAAATTAGTGGAAAAGAAATTTAAAATAAAAAACAAAATTATTCATTCAACAAAGGAATTTGGAAATGCAGTACAAAATAAAACAAAAAATATAGAATTAGGCCGAATAATTACTAATGAATCAAAAGGGAACGTGTGTTCCCTGAGTAACAGTACACTTGTAATTTATATACCCTTGATAAGTCCACTGTCGCACATAAAGCGGATGACGAGATCACCAATAGTCACGTCATCGGCTAGTATGAGTTTTCGAGCGTTTCCTGCAGGCCGAGGCTCCATCTTAGGCCAGAGAGATCGGTGCACTCTGTGAGGATGTGGGCCATAATGAAGTCGGCACCACAAGAACACACTGGGGGGTCTTCCCTCTTTAGGAGATAAGAGTGCGTAGATCATAAATGACCTATCCTCAGCCTGCACAGTACTATGGCTTCTCTCCGTGAAGGTCGGAAAGAGGACTGCCACACGGTAGTTGTCTCCTTAATTGCTCTCAGCTTGTTGGGTCCACGGAGCAGCTCTAGACGTACATCCAGTCACGGAACGATCCACGGAGGTGATGAGACATGGCTCCATTACCATTAGCCACAAACGAAACAATAATCGATGAGGTCGGCTGGATCTTGATCATGGCATTGCAAAAGTTCTCTGCACACATCCACTGCTCTGCCTCTGCTTTTTGTCTGCAGACAAGAGTCCAGGCACCCACGTGGATGACACCTTCCCCAACTGTAAGTGGTCATACATGATCCGCTGCAGGGTGTTTCGACTAATTCCCATGGCTTTACAAATAAAGTATTTATAAAATCCTCCTTATCAATACAAATCAGATCATCTGTTAGATGGAACAAAGTCTATACATGTTTCAGCCTATTCTCAAGGCCATCTTCAGTAGCAGAACAATTATTATATAACACAAAAACAAATTAAAAATCGTGATGAAGTGAAATGTTAATGATCATGATTAATGAATTATAAAACATATTGAGGTACAAAGTCCTCTCATCTAATAGATCATTCTTGATTGACAAATAAAAACTTGCTGACTGTTAAAATTAAGCACTGTGCTGGGCAGTGTAGTGATACCATCAATAACATGGATTAAAAAGTGTGTAACATCTGTAATGAGAAAAATAACTATGAGTGGATGAAAAGCAAGTCAAAATATTGTGCGACCTATCAGACAAGAGGATATTGTACCTCAATATGTTTTTTAATTCATTAATCATGATCACTGTCATTTCACTTCATCAAGATTTTTAATTTGTTTTTGTGTTATGTAATAACTGATACCGTTCTGCATTATAAATTTACCTTCCACAGCCCAGCACTTGCTACATTCAACTGCGTGCAGAACGACTCTCATTTGTTTACACGCTTGGGAAGGATGTTGTCAAGAGGCACTCAGCGCTGCCAACCTCTGTACTTAGGAACTAATGATTGGTACTTCGATACCTGGTGGTGGTGATTATTGTTACATTGGTTAGACCTTTGGTCTGGATTGATTCTTGCCGTGCGGATGATTAGGATAGGATCTGGACAAGAAAAATTATACCTTGATTTGTATTAATAAAGAGGATTTTATAAATGCTTTTATTTGTAAAGTAATAACCGTCAATACGGAATGAGATTTATAACTTGCAATAATTCCCATGGCTGCCTCCATTTCTGTAAATGTGATGCATTTGTTTTCTTGGATGGCCTGTTCAACCCGGCCAATGTTGGCTGATGTTGACATTGTCACATTCCTTCCAGAACTGGTTCCCTTGTTCACCAATGTGCTCCCTGTTTTCCAACCTTCCACCCAGTTGTAAACTGTTTACCGTAACGGCGCATGTTCTCCACAGACTGCCACCAAGCGCCAATGAATTTCTGCAGTGGTCATGCCTTCTTTTCATAGGAACCAAGTTGAATAGCACTATCCCTGACGGTTGCTTTCCCTGTTGTCTGCTCCTATGCTGACAGTGTTGTCATGAAAAGGCTATGACGAGTGCATTCGTTGGCCCCTGTGCGTGCTGCTACCAAACGGTAGAACAAGACACTAGTTACATGTCACCACATTCAAAAGTGAAATGTGAACAATACCCGAAAGTAAAAAAAAAAAAGTGTAAAATAGTATAGTGCGTCCCTCGTATGTTGCTCAATACGGACCCAACAATGACATGTATAACTTGTAAAATTATAATTTTATTCCATGCCACTACTGGACTTCTCACTACTCTCTATCTTCCTGATTGTGAGTTCATTCATGCAGATATTCCTAATAGAATGGATTTTGTTTTTGAGTTCATCAATTGCCAGTCCATCCATATTACTACCTTCAGAATAGATTCAGTACGGTACCAGTGGTGCATTTGACTTTATTACTTAAAAATCATTATAATCTCATAAACATGTCTGAACTGCATACAAGTTGAGGCATTTCACTATTTCTTCATATCCCCCACTTCATTTTGCAAACCAAGTAACATATCAAAATTACCAGTTTAGTTCCACAAAAAGTTGGAAGTAGCCAAAAGTTGGTAGCTTCATAATGTAGTGTTGCAACTGCAATTCATGCTTGCACATTCAAATAAAATCCAGTTGCAAAACCTAGTGTTGTGTAAACTAGCATTTATTTCTTACTCTATACAGTGTAACATCATCCACAAAAAGCCTAATATGTGATTCCAGTTCTTTACTCACATCATTTTACTTCATTAAAAAAATACATATATATATATATATATACTCTAATTTTATCAGTTCTATTTTATAGGAATGTAGCCAGTCATTCAACTATTCTCTTGTCTTGTCCAATAATGCTCATTTTCACCAGTAGTCCCATGATCTATCCTATCAAAAGCCTTGGATTGGTCAATAGCGATACAGTCCATTTGTCCTAAATATGACATATCTTGTTGGAATCCTACAGTTGACCCTGACTGGAATAACTTTTCATAAACCCTAATTGCCTTCTATAAATCCTTGTTCATTAATGATTCCTGGAATGTTTTTCCTGGAACCTGTTTCTGCGCTGAAGTACCTACCCTTCCATTTTTCACTAAAAAATTCACATCCAATTGCCAGGCTGAGTGGTTCAGACAGCACTGCCCTTCTGACCCCAACTTGGCAGATTCGATCCTGGTGCAGTCCGGTGGTATTTGAAGGTGCTCAGTTACATCAGTCTCATGTCAGTAGATTTACTGGCACGTAAAAGAACTCCTGCAGGACTAAATTCCAGCACCTCAGCATCTCTGAAAATTGTGAAAGTAGTTAGTGGGACATAAAGCCAATATAATAATAATAATATATTATTATTATTAGGTTAACTTATTATGTATATTAGGTAAAATATTGCGACCCCACATGGGGTCGTATTGGTCATTATGAACTGTACACATACACGTGCTGCCATATGGGGTCATACTTATACAGTAGTTACTGTCCCGACGTTCGGTCATATTTACCTTTTCCTTTGCAGGGATGCGTTATCTGCTGTTGATTATGAGAGATGTGTTAGCTTGTTCACACTGGAGCCGTAAAAAAGTACGATCCCCATTTTTAGGTCAGGAAATGTTTGTAAATGATGATCTTCTGATTTTATGTTAGGAAATTTTCGTATAAAATGTAGTTATATAAAGTAGTGAAAATTATGTGAATTTGGTAAATTAGGATGTAACAGAATAATATTATAAGAAGAATTAGTAGTTATGGAATATTGAATAAGTATATAATTTTGTTTGTATAACTCTTAATTTGAGTAAGAGAACCTACCAGCAATGATTGTGCAACATAGAAAACCAGTGACTATATTGTTGAAGATGTTCATAAATGTTGCAACACCTAGCTTAGAAACCTGGAGTATAGTGAGGATGTGTGTGCTGAAGACTGTAATTCATCAATGTGGATTAATGTGCGAGATCGCTATTTGCTCTGTATTGGGTTCAAAATCACTGGAACTATATACTTTGTCTACATCATCATTGTCCGACTTGTTCGAAATATCATCCAAACTATCTGCACTAAGTCTTCTGCTGCTCGATTTCCTCGTAACAACTTAAACAAGAAAAGGAAACTCACAGCACTGTACACTTACATAAACAATCTGTGCGCAAGATAGACAATGACTTTGTCACCCTACAAAGCACTCTAGACGTACCCATATGGGGTCGCGCCAAATCAGGAATTAAGGAATGGAAGGTGGACTATGCACGTACTTAAATAGACGACCAGCAGATGGCAGGAAGAGACTTTATGCAGGTTCAAAACACATACTTACTGCGCACCCAAATGGGTTCGCACAGTTCTCGATTTAGAACGAACGTACGACCCCATATGGGGACGTGAAGTTTAAAAACTTGACAACTCTCATGTACCCAAATGGGGTCGCTTGGCACTCAACGTCTTAAATTATGCTTGTCATCATGATGTTACCTTTAGCAGACTTCTTCACTAAATTCAATTTCCTAGCAAGTTCCTTCAATTTCTCCTCACTTCACCGACCAATCCTAACTCTACTTTTTTCCACTTGCACCAATGGTACTTCTTAAACTCTACATTTCTCTGTGATAATGTAGTAGGTATTTACTATACCTTACCACATTTAAACATACATACATACATGTTGTCACCCTCCTCAACAATTGTTTTAAGCTCATTCCAAAGGCTGTTTAGATTTTATGTACCATTTTCCATTGATCATAATTGCATTACAAAATATTCCTCATACCTGTCATATCAAGCATATAGTACTGCCTAACATTCTTACTTTAACAACTTTTCTTTCTGTCATATTTTTTAAACTGCAACAAAAGCAATAACATGTTCAGTTATACCACCTATCACTTTAGTTTCTCTACAGAGCTCATGTGGTTTTTTCAGCACTATGTCTAGAATATTTTTCCCTCTAGTTTGTTCCAACACTTTCTAAATTCAGCTGTTGTCCTTCCCATATTAACTTGTTTATTATTTGTTGGTCATGCTTTCTGTCAATTCTCATTAAATTCTCAGTTAACATATAGTAAATGGAGATCACCCACAACAATCACATTCCTCTCTGTGTCGTTTCCCACATAACTGATTATCTTGTCAAATAATTCAGTGTCTGAATCAGTATCACCCCTTCCTGGGTCTGCTTGTCTGTACATCCCTAAAACATTAAGTTGCCTATTATCTTCAGAGATGGGCCTTACTCCTAGAATTTCATGTTTCTTTTCTTTAACTTTTTCGTAGTTTACCAATTTCCTCTTTCACCACAATGAATACTCCCCTTCCTATTAGTACTCTGCAATAAGTCTCTTGATAAGTGCTCCAGTACTGGGAAGAAATTTCTGCATTCATGAAATGAAATGGCATATGGCTTTTAGTGTCAGGAGTGTCCAAGGACAACTTGCCAGGTGACCTGCGCATCGTGATGAGGATGAAATGATGATGAAGACGACACATACACCCAGCCCCCGTACCAGTGAAATTAATCAATGATGGTTAAAATTCCCGACCCTGCCGGGAATTGAACCCGGGATTCCTGTGACCAAAGGCCAGCACGCTAACCATTTAGCCATGGAGCCGGACTGCATCCATAATGTCACTTCTTAGCCATGATTTAACTCCTATTTGAATATCTGGTAAATATATATCTGTTATATTACTTAATTCTATTCCTTTCCTTACAAATCTTCTATAGTTTAACACTAATACTTCTATGTCATCTGTACTCTAATCTTCTCCTGTGGGTGGGGGTAGTAGAATAACACCCATGGTACCCCCTGCCTGTTGTAAGAGGTGAATAAAAGGGCCTCAAGGAATCTTAAATTAGGAGCGTGGGTTGGCGACCATGGGACTCTTAGCTCAGTCCTGGCATTGCTTCCACTTACTTGTGCCAGGCTCCTCACTTTCATCTATCCTATCTGACCTCTCTTGGTCAACTCTTGTTCTTTTCTGACCTCAACGCTATTAGGTTTGCGAGGGCTAGGGAGTCTTTCATTTTCACGCCCTTCATGTCCCTTGTCTTTCTTTGGCCGATATCTTCATTTTTTGAAGTGTTGGATCCCTTCTATTTTTTCTCTCTGATTAGTATTATATATAGGATGGTTGCCTCGTTGTACTTCCTCTTAAAACAATAATCACCACCACCACATGTACTCTCTTCACTGCTCCCTAAGAGTAGTTCCCTAATTAGTCATTGAGGAGTCAGATGCATCTTTGCAGGCAGGACAGATTGTCAATGCACATTATGGACTTAAGGAAAAGATGAAGTACTGTTTAATACTTGGCTCTCTGATGAAGCCTATTTTCATCTCAATAGGGCAGTTAATAAACAAAATATGCAATTTTGGGCTACAGAAAAACCAGACAAGACAACAAAGCCGCATGAAAATGCATGCTCAGATTGTGCAGCTCTGCAGTGAAATTCATGAAGACCTGTGCCGCAAAGTTGTCAGAAATCAGAAACATGCGTACTCGTCTTGAAGAGGTTGTTGGCAGCAGTGGAGGCCACACTGAATGTGTGATATAGTGAAATGTATTTCCAGGGTACAAGCTACCTATGTCTAAAATTTCATTTGCGTTCTGTGAAAAAGAAAGTTGTTATTCTAAAAGTAAATGTGTCTACTAATCATGCACCACCCTGTATATTTCCTACTTGTGAGTAAAACACATCATTAACTCACTGTCATGTGTTTGGATTCTGTAGAAAAGTAGCCAACAAAACTGTGACATTTTACTTTTTACTGCAGCAGAAGGAAGTGTAATATTTCTTGATTGTTAATGAACTAGGTATTCCTGGCTCAAGGGACTAATTGTCACTGACAACCAATGAATGCTTTTGACAAAATAAGAGGGTGGTAATTATGTTCCTTCAAATTTTAGTTTATATGTCTAATATTAGAAAACAAGAATTTTGTACAAAACTCTATATTGCCCATGAAATATTCTTTATTTCTACAGATAAGAATAGTTATATAACAGATGATTTTTAATCCATTAACACCCAAATTAACTGTTCTTTTCTTTCTAACATTACTAACAAATTTTAAAAAGATTTAAGATACGTCAGCTATTAGGAAGCATTTAGGATAAGTGTCATAGATAAGCAGATAATACCTGTCCTCATATGAGGCCACTGGGCATTAAAGTCTCAAAGTTCTTTTGTCTTAATAACAACAGTCATGTACATCAGCTATAACTTCTTGTGGTTCACACCAAAATATTGTATGCAGAGGGCCACACTGCAATTTTGGCAATAGGTTCTAGGTTCTTCTTCTACTCCTTACTCACTTTCAAAAGAAAGTGGTGGTGATTATTGTTTCAAGAAGAGGTACAACTAGGCAACAATGCTCTATGTAACATTAATCAGAGAGAAAAAATGGAAGGGATCCGACACTTCAAACAATGAAGATATCAGCCAAAGAAAGTCAAGGGTCATGAAGGGCATGAAAACAAAAGACTCCCTAGGCCTCAGAAACCTAATATTTTTGGGGTTGGAAAAGAACAAGAGTTGACCAAGGGAGATCAGATAGATGAAACTGAGGAGCCTGGCACTAGTAAGTGCAAGCAATGCCAGAGCAGCTAAGGGCCCCACATTCGCCAATCCATGCTCCCCAAGTTAAAAGCTCCTGGGGCCCCGTTTGGTCACTTCTTAAGACAGGCAGGGGATACTGTGTTATTCTACCGGCCCCACCCAAAGGACAGTCAGCTGTTCTCCCTTACAGTACCTTTTGTTCTATATCTAAGGATCAGAGATGAATCAGGAGGTCTCTGTTAGTGAAAAATTGTCAAAGAACGCTATGTGACTCCCAGGATTGTCCACACAGTCTATCATTTTCAGAATAACACAGGATCCTGGTAACATATCCTGTCTTTCTCCCTCGGTCTTATTCTTTCTATAATACAGGTACTTAGAAGACATCAATCAGTTTTCCTTCCAGTGTGTTCAAGTATATCTAGATGAGAAACATTTTTGAAGATTTCATTTAGAAGGACAGTTTATATGTGAGGACTTTCAGAAGGTAGAAGTATTCAATCAGCAGTATGTAAAAGTAGTTGGGTATAAAGATAATGTCCATACAGAGGTGACTAATATGGTGAATTACTGAAATTAAGCTATGATAATAAAGACATTCACGAAGTATACAAAAGTTGAAAGCTAGAAAAGCAGCTGGTATTGATAAGATTTCTGGGATTATATTCAAGTCTATGGGTTCAGATAAAGTGCCATGTTTGATTACTGTTTACATGAAGGAACAATACCAAATAAATGGGGAGTAGCTCCAGTGTACAAGGGAAAGGGTTACAAATTAGATAATTACAGGCCAGTTGTTTCTAAATTCTTGGAAAGCATTATTTCTATAAATGTTATACATATTTGCAAAATTACTAACTGGTTAGATAGAAAGCAGTTCAGGTTTAGGAAAGGCTATTCCAGTGAAGCTCAACTGGTAGGATTCCAGCAAGATATAGCAGATATTTTAGATTCAGGAGGTTAAATGGAGAGTATTGCTATTGACGTATCCAAAGCTTTTGATAGGGTGCATCATGTGAGATTACTGACAATAATCAGGGCTGCTGGACTAGACAATATAGTAGTTGAATGGGTAGCTAAATTTCTAGAAACCGAACTCAGAGAATTAGAGTAGGTGAAATGTTATCTGATCCTACAATGATTACAAGGGGTTACGAGGGTGTCCCACAGGGCAGTAATTATTGGACCTTTATGTTTTCTTACATTATATAATTGATATGAGTAAAGCACTGGAAGGACAGATAAGGCTATTTGCAGATGATGTTATACTGTATAGAGTAGTAAATGAGTTGGAGGATTGTGAGCGACTGCTGGGGAACCTAGACAATGTTGTGAGATGGATACCGGATGGTAAATTATGGTAAATGTGACGAAAATTGTAAGTTGTAAATTTCACCAAGAGGAAAAGTCCTCTCAGTTGATGAGGTGATAGTACCTTATGGGGAACACTGTAAGTACCTAGGTGTTAAAATAAGGAATGACCTTCAGTGGGGTAATCATATTGACTATGTTGATAAGAAAGGTTACAGATCTCTTCACATGGTTATGAGAGTATTTAGCAGTTGTAAAGGAGGACTACTCACAAGAACTGAAGAAGGTCCAAAGGAAAGAAGCACGATTTGTTCAGGGTGATTTCTGACAAAGGAGCCCACCTGGTGGCCATGATTGTTAAGGTGTTGAAGTCTACATGGTCTGACACCATGGTTAGCCAGTTCGATATTTGTTGGACGAAAACAGTTTTACCATCAGAATGTTGGCCAGCAGGTTAGGAGAGGTGGTGGTAAACAATTTATAATCACTAGATTGCATGCCAAAAGCCTGGATTAAATTCCAAACTTCTTCACAGTGCTCATATGGTGTGAGGGCATATGATGCTGTTGATGGTGATTTGTCCATCGGATGGGGATGTAAAGCTTTGAGCAGACCTCTTGGTGTTATTCAACAGGAGTAGGCTACATGCCAACACCAGGTTTCACCCTCAAGCTACCTCATTATCATCATCTCATATCCAGACATGCCTATTGGCATCAAATACAAAGATCTGCACCAGGCGAGCCGAACATGTCCTCGGAGGACACTTCTGGCATTAAATGCCATATGATAAATAAATCTGACAAATGAATAGTATTATAAAAATGTTGCAAATTTTGGGCTAGGAAGACTTGTGAGTAAGGAGACGAGGTGCTCGCCTAATTGATATGTTTTTTTGTTTTTTTTTGCAATAACAAAGTTTTTATTGTAAACCACCTGTTCAATACATTATAATGTTGTCACATTTAAAATATCTTCATTAACTGACAAGTTATTTGTGGGACATGTTTCGCTCCCTTACAGAGCATCATCAGCCAGGTCTGAATCTCGAAGAATGGTTATGTTCGTAAACAATGACTCCAGAACTATTGAAACATTTTTTTCACAAACTTAAATCTACTCTATTAGAATATCATAAAATACATAAACTTTGATCATGCCTTAATAACATGGGCTTAGTAGGAGATATACATTAAAATTGTGGTAGAATGAGTTATTCTAAAATACTTAAAACAAGTAGCATGTTTAACATCTTTGACATAGGTGAAATTCAATCTTAAGAACTAAATTTGAAAAGTTCTTTGCAATGAGATCTGGTAAAAAGTTTATATCCTTTAAGGATAAGAGTCTATAAAGATTCAAAGATCTTGTCAATTTGATGATTGGACTTGTGTGAGGATCAACCAAATCTGAATCTTGAAGAATGCTTACGTTTGTAAACGTTGACTCAAGAATTATTAAACCATTATTTCACAAACGCAAACTTGATGTACTAAGAGTATCATTTCAATACAGATTAAAACATGAGATTAGTCACTTGCAATGAGTGATATGTTCTGAACTGTCAGTGGAGAGATGACATGGAATGACATTAGTAGATGAATAAGCTTGAGCAGAGCTTAAAGTAGGAAAGATCTTGATGAAGATAAGGTTGGAATTCAAGAGGACAAATTGGGGCAAATACTCATTTAGAGGATGAGGAGTAAATGTTCAATACATTCCCAAGTTCTTTGAAAACATTTAAGAAAAAGCTAGGTTAAACAATTGATAGGGAATATGCCACCTGGGCTATAGCCCTAAATGTGAATAAGTGGTGATTGATTGATGCTGGATCAGTAGGAAATCGTGCACACTTGGTAGAAATTTGTAAATCAACATTTCAGAGGGTGATAATAGGCAAGTGTATGAAATTCAGTACTGTTGATGGCCCAGAAATAATGAAGGATGAACTGCTTCATGCTCCAGCTTTAACTCCTAATAATGAAGCACCAGGCTCTGATCAAATCCCAGCTGAAGTTTTAAAACTGATAATGTAAAGATGAGGGCATATAAGTCACTGGTAATACCCTAATTAGAGTATGATTCTAGTCTGAGAGACCCTGACAAGGATTAATGATACGAAAACTTGAAAGAATTAAAATGAAAGCAGAAAAATTTGTTCTGGGTGATTTCTGAAAAAGGAATAGCTTTGGGCTGGGAAGACTTGGAAGTACGGGGACAAACAGCTTGACTAAGCAGAATGTTTCAAGCTGTCAGTGGAGAGATGGATTGGATTGACATTAGTAGACAAATAAGCTTGAGTGGAGATTTTAAATGTGGGAAAGGATCAAATATGTTTTACTCTGTGGCAAAGGTTGTAGTGAAGTTGTGCTGCATAATATATCGAACTAAATGCAAGAAGTATGCTTCCGTTGTGATTTCTGTTGGATGTTTATGGCTTATTTTGATGTGCTGACCTAGTGTTGGTGTTATTTAGTAGTTTTACGATCTCTATTTGCTGTTATTAGGGTTATATTTTTGAAAGTTTTATGCCCTAAGTGACAGCCATATTGGATTTCCCACAATCATTCCATAGATAACACTAGATAGAACGGCAATTTATTATATCTATCTATAGTCTCTTGCCCTAAGTGTCAGCCATCTTGTCCGATTCAACATAATTGCCATAGACACCACGATTCATATAGGAACTTCACACTACACATCCGGCGTTACCTAGACTACAGAATCTGTTATGATATATGGAGTAGACCGTACAGCTAGTGTCTCAACGCCAAATGTTGGGCGGCGGGAAATAACCCGACCAACCTGAAAGGCCAACCGCTTCGGGCGGTTGAACCTTTAGGTAGGGATATGGCCCTCAGTGGAGGAAATGCCACTGGAATCCATAATGACGGAGGGCAGCAGCTTCGCCATTAGTGCACATTGGTGTTAGCCAAGGTATCGGCTGATACGGTGATGTGACACACATTTGGGAGCGTAACCATAGTGGTGTAAGCGGTCTCAAAACTGCGCGAGGAAGGCAACGGGAAACCACCTCGTATTTAATCCCCAGGAAAATCTTTAGCATGACTGGAAAACATGAAACCAAGGCCCCCAGTCCCCGGCAGCCCTTCAGAGGGCAGGGGGTGCTAAGAATCTCCGGGCCAGTCATGAGAAGGATAGCAACGTGGAATGTTCGCAGCTTGTTTCAAAGTGGAAAGATTCATAACGCCATCAGAGAGATGGAGAGACTCAAGATCGACGTTCTTGGCATTTGATATAGATGTTGATTTCCATAGGAAATCTGAAATATTAGCGAAATGCGTTGGCTTCATTCAGGAAAGAGTGTGGTCAGTGGTTATCAAGTATACTATTCTGGTAATGACGATCCTTGCCATCTTAATGGTGTGGGTTTCATTGTACATCGAGATATCAGTAAGTCTGTGAAAAATTTTATACCAGTATCATATAGGGTATGTTTATTACAGCTTAATGCACGACCAATTTTAGCGAATATCATCCAAGTATATGCTCCAACATGTGATGCATCAGACGTTGAGGTCGAAGATTTTTACACGAAAATCGAAGCAGCCCTGTCATGTACCAAACCATCTGAGATAAACATTGTGATGGGCGATTTCAATGCTAAAGTCGGCCATGGTCGACGGGCTGATGTAGTCGGTGACTACAGGTTAGGAAAAAGCAATACTCGAGGTGATTGACTGGTCCAGATGTGCCAAGAGCAGAGCCTTATTATAGCAAACACGTATTTCCAGCTACCTCCACGTCGCCTCTATACGTGGACCTCTAATGCTGACAACAGTATTAGGAACCAGATTAATTACATAACAATTAACAAGCGGTTCAGAAATTCCATCAAATGTATGAAAACATACCCAGGTGCTGATATCAACTCAGACCATAGCCTACTGTTTGCTTCCATGAATCTCAGGCTGAAGAAATGTCATTTAAAGGGGAGTTTTAGTCGGATTGAGATTCAGAAGCTTCAAGATCAAGCACTGAAGGATGAAGTTCAGTCAGCTCTACGTGTAAAACTTGCAGAAGTTCAAAACAGAGTTAATATAAATGATGTTGAAGGCACTTGGAATCACATCAAATGTGCAATTAACGACGTAAGTCAAGTAAAATTAATGAATGCTGGAAGAAGGAAAAACAAGCCGTGGATGACAGAAGAAATCGTGAAGCTGATGGACCAGAGAAGGTCTTTTAAAAACAAAGATCCTGTAAAGTACAAAAGTTTGCAGAATTTAATACGACAAAGAATAAGGAATGCAAAAGAACAATAACTCTCTGAGGAATGCAACGAAATAGAATTAATGAATTCCAAACATGATTTTTTCAACATGTACAAGAAAGTGAAACAAGTAACTGGTGCATATAACGGGAAGGGTAGTGGAGTCCTCCTTAATAAGAATGGTGACATCTTAGTGAGCACAGAAGAGAAACTGAAGGAATGGATGAAATATGTACAAAATTTCTTCTTGAATCGTAGAAATGTGGATCATGGTGCTTGGGCAGACGATGGTGTGGATATCACACGTGCAGAAGTAGAATATGCCATAAGAACAGCAAAGAATGGGAAGGCTCCAGGCCCTGATGAGATGTATGCTGAGATACTGAAACTCCTTGAGAAAGAAAAATCCCTTTCATTATTAGTTGACCTATTCAACAGTATTCACCGCAGCGGAACCATTCCTCGAGACTGGCTCAAATCGACTTTCGTAATATTGCCTAAGAGAGCCAATGCAAAATTCTGCAATGAATATAGAACAATTAGGGTTGCGGCACTATATATCGAACACTTAAGGTTATCTCTACGAATTATTGATCAGTATTTTTTTCCAGTGAAGAAAGGACCTCTGAAATAGTTATAAAACCTTAACAGAACATCCCCTGGTTGCAACTGGCTTGTTCAGACTTTTAAAATGTACAATTTGTGGGCTCCAGGCGCCTTTAAATGCAACAGTTGTATTCCTTCATATATCAAATGGTCTGCGTTATATATCGATCAGTGAGGTCTTATTTATCGAACACGATTTTTATATATCGAACGGTAAGGTTTTAAATACATATCAGATGTAAGGCTTTTCAGGCATTTGCTCTATTAACCAGCGTTTCGTCTTAGGTCTGACACTAGACTCGTCAGAGTGGGATGTGTCAGACCCTACCCGCTGACGCTGGGTGTATGCAGGTTAGCTTATCAGAAGCCTACATAGAGGCACAGTCTGATAACTGCATACGGGAGATAAATCTCCACAATGGAATTATTATTGCCCGCCTAGCAATTCCGAATGGAAAATTCTAAATTCCCATAAAGGGAATTAGATATTTTTCACCAATAGAGCATGTCAAAAACATATCAGATGTAAGGCTTTTCAGGCGTTTGCTCTATTAACCAGCGTTTCGTCTTAGGTCTGACACTAGACTCGTCAGAGTGGGATGTGTCAGACCCTACCCACTGACGCTGGGTGTATGCAGGTTAGCTTATCAGAAGCCTACATGCTCTATTGGTGAAAAATATCTAATTCCCTTTATGGGAATTTAGAATTTTCCATAAGGTTTTAAATACCGAACAGAAATATTTATTTTAAATCACTTTATTTTAGACATTATATGATTGTAATAACATGAGCAAAATAGAATGATTCTTAAATATAAATCACAAAAGTAGAGGAAGCAATATTAATACACATTAAAATATCTCGAGAAACACAAAAAAACAGTTTCTTATCTCTACCCTCCCACAGAGAACAGAACATTAGACTTCCTTGTTTCTTTTCTTTCTCCTCAATTCTTCCCGGTACTCCTTTGAAGATATCGTGTATGTTTTCTTTAATCTAAACTGATGAGGTTTTTCTGGTACTTGAGGAACTTTGAGAAAATCTCTGAAGGAATCTTCCCTACTACTTGAGGTGGGTGAGCAAGCGAGTTCCGAAGCAATTTCATGCTCATTCAATATTTTCGGTTTGTGAACTTTTACTCCACTCTTCAAAATGACGGCACCAGGAAAATCTTTCTTGGGAGAAGGTACATACACCTCTAAACGTTCATCATTCCATGTGAAATCATCTCTTCCCTGATCACCATCATTTTCTGACGAACTGTCTGTCATCGTTTCATTCTGATTAGTAGATATTGTTTCACATGTTGCAATGTACCGAGTTGTAACACTTTTCCAATAAGCATACAAATCTGGTTCACCATCATTCTGTTTTTCTCCATCACGTCTTAGTTTGTCATTGAAGTTATCGAGAATGTGAGAAGGCAAGAATTCCTCCAGGTCATCAAGCACAAACTTTAACTTCTGATTGGAAGTGGAAAGGGATGATGGGCTGCCTTCGTCACTCTCTTGCTGTTGCCTTCCCACTGGGGATTTCAAAATATCTGCAACACATTTTGTGTAGTCCACAGTGTTGGGATCTAGTGGATAGAGACCACACTTACGAAAGGCGCTTTTCACAATATCTGGCCTAACAGCATCATCCCAAACTTTCTTTAACATGGGTGCAAAATTTACCTTGGTTACTGATGCACCGAGAGTTCGTATTTTCTCGTCTTGAAGAGCATTTTCCCATGCTCTCTTCAGAGGTGCAAATACCCCCACATCTGCTGGTTGCAGAAGATGGGTGGCGTTAGGGAAAAGGCAGTACAATATTATTCCACGATCATGACAATATTCACGAACTGGAAGGGATAAGTGACTCCTGTGTCCATCAAGAAACAGAATAACAGGAAGTGTAATTTTCTCTACCTCTAGCCATGACCTAAAGTGTTGAAGGTAATTCAGAAACGTTGGGACCTTCATCCAGCCACTTTCAGTTTGCTCATAGATCCAAGGCTCAGGTTCACTATCTTTGATAAGTTGCTGAAGTCGTATGTTGCTGTAGGCGATCACTTTTGGGGCACAACGCCCGTCGGCACAGAAATTTCCGAGCACTGTTATGCCTTCTTTCTCTTTAGAGGTTGCCGTAATTTGAAGCTGTTCCCCTCTGACTCCAAGGTACTTTCCTGAAACCTTATGGAACAGAAAATTTGTCTCGTCTGCATTGAAGATCCTGCTTGGGTCTTCCATAATTGAACTTACATCCTCAGATTCCAGGTAGCACGACAGTCCAGTAAACCAACCACGTATTCTCTCTTCAGAGACAGCAGCCCTGCCCTTGCTAATGGTTTCAGCCTTCTTCTGAGACAGGGAAGGATGCCGTCCCATAAAACATTTGAACCAGGTTTTACCAGGTCTTCCATACTTAAACGGTGTGCTCCTTCCTGATGACTGCACAATTTGCTGAACAGTGTCAAGTAAATTCTTTTTCTTCAATGGAAATCCTCTCTTAGCCATGTTGATTACCCATTCACTAATGCCCTCTTCTTCTCGTGGATTCAAGAACGGCTTCCGCCCAAGGGCAGTCTGAATCTTCTGACGTCCAGAAAGTTTGTCGTTTAACGTTGTTAAAGGGACCTGGTATGTTTTAGATGCCTGCCTTTGCGACATCATACCGGACTTAACCTGTTGAACAGCTTCAGTCAAGGCAGATAATGAATACTGACACGTTTTCATTTTTTCAACATGTTTAACTTTGGCTTTTGGGACAGTTCACCCATTGGGCGTCTTAATTTTGACCATAGTCAAGCTCTGAGCACTAGTTAAGGAAATAAATAATTATTTTCTGCTTTCTAGTTTTAAATAGCTAAAGTGTAATAAAAATGTTTTTTTTTCAAAGAGTACGGGGTAACTGCCCCCACACGCCCCCTCTTGTCGACGCCACTTTATTTGCCGACGACGACGAGAAACCTTGAATAGTGACAGGATTGTTAAATAAAGTGTAGAACAACGTACGGCATCAGACAGACACAAGACTTCGTAAAGGAAATCTAACTATACCCGATGAAGTTCAAAATTCAGGCCCTCTCAAATTACAGATAGACGCCTCAGCAGTCACGACCACAGATATATGGACTTCGGCGCCAAATTAAACAGTACTACAAATTAAAATCATAAACAGTCCATTCATTTTCAGTGATGCTCGATATTAAGGGTTGTTTTTTTATTAAATGAACC
Source organism: Anabrus simplex (assembly GCF_040414725.1). Lineage (NCBI taxonomy): Eukaryota > Metazoa > Arthropoda > Insecta > Orthoptera > Tettigoniidae > Anabrus > Anabrus simplex. The sequence continues at coordinate 1,717,195,472 of NC_090265.1, forward strand.
TCATTTATCGAACGTCCTTTCGATATTTGAAAATGGGAGTCAAATATCGAACAGTATTTTATTTTAGAAATAAATATGAAAATAGGTGAAAAATCACAATACAAGAAAATAATAAACATGTATGTATGTTAACACAACCTATTATTTAAAGGATACCTTCTGAAGACACTATTTTACCGACAAAAACAGATAATCACAGGGACACTGCACCTTAGTAACAATACAACAATCTCATCAAAATCCCGCCAAGTCCAAAGTTCTAAGACTTTCCTGCGATTGCCAACACGGTAATGACTTCGACCTATCGATTGATATAAAGCTAAGTTTGGAAGGGTGAATTTAGAAATCTCACATGTTATGTAAACTTTTCTATATCCTTATTTTGAAACGGGATGTGCGAACTGTTCGATATTTAAAGGGTGTTCGATATATAGTGCCATTACCCTAGTTTGATGAGCCACGTTCTCAAAGTATTCCTAAAAGTCTTGCATGCGAGAATTTTTCATAAATGTCAGGAGAATATTGAAACCTCGCAGTTTAGCTTCAGACATGGTTTTGGTACTAGAGAGGCATTATTCAGTCTGCAGGTATTAGTCCAACGGTGCCGAGATGTCAATGTTGATGTTTTTTCTTGTTTCATCGATTACGAAAAGGCTTTTGATACAGTCCGCCATGATGAACTTATGAACATTCTTCGGGAATTAGGACTTGATGGATGGGACATTCGTATTATTGGTAATCTCTACTGGAACCAGTGTGCTGGCATAAGAGTTGATGGTCGTGTCTCGGAAGAAGTCTCAATTATGAAAGGAGTTTGCCAAGGCTGTATTCTTTCCCCCATGCTTTTCAACACCTATTCAGAAAACATTTTTCGAGATGCTCTTTACGGAAAGACTCAAGGAATTGTGGTTAATGCTTTCATCATAAATAACATCAGATACGCCGATGACACTGTGCTACTTGCAACCAATCTCCAGGATCTACAGGAACTACTTAATGCTGTCACTGAAGCCAGCAGTGCAATGGGATTGAAGCTTACTGTAAAGAAGACCAAGTGGATGGTTATAAGCAGGAAAGAAGATTTAAATCTAAGAAATTCATTTTTGTCCGTATTGAACTGAGAATGGAAGATAGGAAACTTAAAAGGGTCCACCTTTTCAATACAATAAATGTTATAGTTTATTTACAACATATATTTACACTTGGAACTAGTTTCGACGCTGTTTGGCGTCATCTTCAGCCAAAATGTGGGAAATAGGCTAGCATGTAGACATTTATATTACACAAGGTGTTACATCAGTGTGAATAAATGAGGGAACATGAAGACGCAAAGTACAATGTCAGTTTCAAAATGGTCATGAAGGGCGAGTCAAAATTGTATAAACATGAGATAACATAATCACTTAAACAATAAACATATAAACATATAAACTGTAACAAAACCATGCGGAAGTACGAGATGATTGGTATTGGAGATTCAATGTTAATTTCATATGTTAAGATAAGACAACAGTCTTCTTAAGTAGCTGTTCAGCTGTCTACAGTCTTATTTAACTGGCTTGAAGGAGTGAAAGTCGAATGTGTTACGATAAGATAACAGTCTTCTTTAAGTAGTTGTGGGAGTAAGGAAAGGTATTCAGCTGTGTATAGTCGTGTTTATCTTGCTTGTAGGAGCAAAAGTCGAACTTGTGACATGCATGCTTGATAAGCTTGAGGGGAGATTTTAAATGTAGGAAAGGCTATCAAATAGAGATAAAACTGGAAATCAAGAAACCAAGGACTTTCTAATAATTTTATGTTAGACAAACACCTACATTGATATCCTCTTTTTATGATTTGTAAGAACAAACAGGATCTTGATTATTCACCTTACAGGTTTGAGTTTGAGGCTGATGATACCCTTAATATGGGCAAAACATGTCCCTTGTAACTTTTTATGATAAGATTTAATTCTTAATTTACTAGATCTCTTTGTATTTACTTTGTATTTACGTACATTTCAATACGGACCTAACATGAGAATTATAACATGTAACAGACTTAAATGTAGATCAGTGGTGATTTAATGAGAATTATATGTATTATTACAAGAGAAACGAGTCCATTCCATGTAAAACATGCTCACACTGTGAAGAAACACACACAACTCTCTCTCAAAATAATTAAGTAATATATTTCGTTTCAGTACTTACCTAATTCATAATCCTCCCAGGTTTTCTTAGCTTGACGTAGAGCACTGTAGACTTGGCTGTGTTCTGTTCCTCTGAAAATATAATATTGTGCTTTCCACTGTGTTGTAATATAAATTTCTGTGGTATGGAATGTATGTTAGATCTACATGTACAGGATTTACTGAACTCTTTGTCTTTCTACCTATTTCTTTGTTGGAGCCTTTTTTATGTTTAGCTGGAAGTTCTGGACATTCAGGTATAGAATCCTATCCGATTTATCCTCTCTCTACATGTTTTTTTTTTCTTTTCTCATTTATAATCATAGTCTTCATATTTTGCATTGTCTTCTTCTCCTCTTTGCAAGTAGTTTTTTAAGTGTTACCTATGTTAACATCACTCCAAGTATTTGTAATGGATGATGATGCAGGTGCAGGAAGTGCCAAGGGTTTGCCCTGTTCTTCAAAAGGATCTTTCTTAACTTCAGATTTTGAAGCTGTTCACTGTCCAAATTTTTGTGGTGGCTCAGGATAAACTTGTTCAGTCAAGGAAGGCATTGGAAGTTGATAATGGAATACTGGATCATGTTGCATACCACTAGATGAAGATATGACCATTGTTGTAGTGACTGGTTTTTCTTTCTTCTGTACTACTTGGTAGTTTTGTACCTGGAGTTGTGAAACTTGTAGTGTTATTTCTTGTTTGTAACTTCAAGGTAGGAGCATGTCATATTTAGCAAAACCCTTGTCAGTTTTTCCATTATATTTTTCTTCTAATACATGACTCATAACAATTTCATTATATCACATCTTAAAAAAAAAACTGTTTTGCATCAAAATATTCAGTAAATACACAATGGCTGTGCTGACCAACTCTTTCAATGTCAATGAGGTTTCCTCAGATAATGATCCTAAATCTGATATGTAAGAAGTAGTTATTATAGATATATATCATTTTCTATTCTTGTGTTCTTTGAGTAATTTGTGTTCTTGTTCTGTACAGAGATTCCATACAGGGAACTGTTCACAGAGGCTGACATAATATGTTGCATTCTTTTGTGCTTATTGGATGTCTCACAATTGGCTGATAAATGTTTTATGAGGACTTTTGGAAGTCCACAAGGATCTCCAAGTGAAACTGCTCCATCTTCTTTGTGACTACCACAGTGATGTAAATCTGGGTGGCTCTTGCTTCTACCCTAAATTTGGTTGCAGCTCATTAATCTCGCTGTGTGGAGTCAAGGAACTAAATCAAGATCATGTAAAATATCTGAGTCAGGAGTTGTGCACCTCGTAATCCACTGCTGTGACTGCTCCTCCTAACACAGAACAATACTATTAATGACTGTAGTTCTCTGTTAGCAAGAAATTTCTCTGTTGAAGACTTGTCTATCTCTGTGACTTGTTTCTTCATTGTTTCCTTACTCATGTTCTCTCTTTAAGAACATAACCTACAAACCTGAAGTGAAATCCTCTACTGGCTCTGTTATACTTTTTACTCAAACATCTCCAGTTTCATTTTTCACAGTAATATTTGTTTTAGATGCACTTATGTTATTGTAGAGATAACATCTCCATCTGCATCAGAAAGCAGTTTCATAGTAAAAGTTGTTGTTCTAGTTGTCCACCATCACTACTTTCTTCACCTTCAAGGACTTTTGGGTTATAACTTCCTCTATAACACCTTGTTCTCTCTTTTAAAATTCTTTGTAGTATTGTTTTGGAATTATGGCTTTAGCCTCAATAGGTTTCTGATCTTTGGTTGAAATATACTCTTCCTTGTCAAGTTACACAGCAGTATAAATTTAACAAGTTCCTCATCCTTAACTTTTAGAAGTTCCTCTTCAGGGAGTTTAACTGATACCTCCTCTTTAGATTCATCCTCTTTGATTTACAGAAGTGCTTCCTTCTTACTTGGATGATGTTTTTCCTCTTAAGTATTACTATGATCCTCATCTTCCCTCTCTGTAAGTTCAATAGGTACTTACTCTTTAACTTCAATAGTTTCATATTCTGTGATTTTGAAAGAGTCTAGATCTGGAAGATCCATCAGTTTTTATTGCAGTATATTCTACTTCTTCTGTTTTAGAAGATTTCTAATCTTTAATTTGTTCTTGTTTGGGTTTAGTACATACATCCTCTTATTACAGTTTCATTCTCTTCCTTTTGAGAGATACATAGATACATCTTCTTTAATAGTAAGGAGTTCCTCCTTATCCATATCAAGATCTTCCTTTTCTAACAAGGTCCTCCAGACTCTTCCTCTTCATATTTAACCAGCTTGTCCTCTGATAGTTATATCAACTTTTTTTTGCAGTAATATCCTCCTCTTTGGTTGTGAGATGTTCATGTGTTTTAGTTCTTGCTCCTTGATGTTAACATTTCTTTAAATTTAAGAGTTTCATAATCTTTGTTTTCAATGGATTCTTCTTCTTCTACATGTTTCTGCCTGATGCAGTTTAACAAGTTATTTATCCTCAATAACCTCCCCCTCCTCTACAATAGATTTCTTCTCATTTTCCATTCTCTGTTCATTTTAAGAGTTTGTGATCATGAAACTGAACTTTCTCTTCTACTTTAGTGAAATATTCTGCATCACTTTCAACCCCATCTTTCTCTAGTGGAGTAGGCTTCCTTCCTTGAATCTTCAGTATTCTGTTCAACATGAACTTCACACGAGATTCCTTCCACTAATTTCCATTGATATTTTACCCTCAGTCAACAACATAAGCTCAAGTTTTTATTGTTCTGGCTCCTCTGTGGATACATTTAGAAGTCACCTACTTCTATTGCATCAAACTTCTTGATTTCAGTATGTAATATTTCCTTGTTCAACTTGGTAATATTTTCTTTTTCTTCTTCTTTATGAATTACCTTCTCCTTTGGGTCTTCTTCCCAGTATTTTCAGTCATCTTGTTTCTTGTTTTCTTTTGCTTCAGCTATGAGTTGTTTCTCCTATTATCAGGCTTTGATGGTAATAACATTTCTTGAACATCAGGTATTTCTTTTGGAACACAAGGAGCCTCTTCTATTTGAGCTACTATTTTGTCTGTAATTTTGCTTTCCTTTTGTTCTGGAACAGCTTTTACTTCAGGAATTTCTGTTTCTATTACCACTTTCTCCTTGAATTGTTATGACTTATCATTTCTTTTTTCAAGTGTACTCTACTTATTTTTTAAAGTCCGTGTCTTTCTCTACCTGCTTTATTGGCTTCCAAATGGGGGAATTGAGGCTTCTTCCAACACGGCTGCATCTGAGATAAGGAAACAACCACTGACCCCAAAAGCATCAATAATTCCAGTGGTGAATATCACTGAGATTAGGCAAACTATGCCAACTATAGCTCTTGTGGAGTACTCCAGTGTCTCTAGTTCTTGATCATGGCCATTAAGTTTACAGTTAGTGCACAACAGTGTCATAATCCCATTCACTCCCAACAGTGTTCATCCCTCGTGAACCCTCCCATGCTGCACAAGGCATAATGTTCTCTTCATAGCAGCTGGAGCAAGAGATCCAACTTTTCGATGACTGACAGACAGACAGACAGAACGAACACTCAGTTGCATGGACAGTACATTCACAGAGACTGATCCACAGACTGCCTCCTCAACTCCAAGTGAACCACAGCTCAAACCATCACTGTCCACAGTGGCACTTTTCAACAGCACTCGCTCTCAGACTGAACTGACTGCGCTCCCTCAGTGCTCCACAGTGGCACTTCTCGACAGCACTCGCTCTCAGACTGAACTGCCTGCAGTACCTCAGTGCTCCACAGTGGCACTTCTCGACAGCACTCACTCTCAGACTGACTGACTGCAGTACCTCAGTGGTCCAAAGTGGTACTCTGGCACTCCTTGACAGCACTCACTCTGACTGAACTGACTGCAGTACCTCAGTGCTCCACAGTGGCACTTCTTGACAGCACTCACTCTCAGACTGAACTGACTGCAGTACCTCAGTAGTCCACAGTGGCACTCCTTGACAGCACTCACTCTCAGACTGAACTGACTGCAGTGCCTCAGTACTCCACAGTGCCACACCTCAGCAGCACTCACTCTCAGACTGAACTGACTACAGTACCTCAGTGCTCCACAGTGCCACACCTCAGCAGCACTCACTCTCAGACTGAACTGACTACAGTACCTCAGTGCCCCACAGTGGCACTCCTCAGCAGCACTCACTCTGACTGAACTGACTGCAGTACCTCAGAGCTCCACAGTGGTGCTCCTTGACAGCACTCACTCCGACTGAACTGAATGCTGTACCTCAGAGCTCCACAGTGGCACTTCTCGACAGCACTCACTCTCAGACTGAACTGTCTGCATTACCTCAGTGCTCCACAGTGGCACTCCTCGACAGCACTCACTCTCAGACTGAACTGACTGCAGTACCTCAGTGCTCCACAGTGGCACTCCTCGACAGCACTCACTCTCAGACTGAACTGACTGCAGTACCTAGAGCTCCACAGTGGCACTCCTCAGCAGCACTCACTCTCAGACTGAACTGACTGCAGTACCTCAGAGCTCCACAGTGGCACTTCTCGACAGCACTCACACTCAGACTGAACTGACTGCAGTACCTCAGTGCTCCACAGTGCCACACCTCAGCAGCACTCACTCTGACTGAACTGACTGCAGTACCTCAGAGCTCCACAGTGGCACTCCTCAGCAGCACTCACTCTCAGACTGAACTGTCTGCATTACCTCAGAGCTCCACAGTGGCACTTCTCGACAGCACTCACACTCAGACTGAACTGTCTGCAGTACCTCAGAGCTCCACAGTGGCACTCCTCAGCAGCACTCACTCTCAGACTGAACTATCTGCAGTACCTCAGAGCTCCACAGTGGCACTCCTCAGCAGCACTCACTCTCAGACTGAACTGTCTGCAGTACCTCAGAGCTCCACAGTGGCACTTCTCGACAGCACTCACACTCAGACTGAACTGTCTGCAGTACCTCAGTGCTCTACAGTGGCACTTCTCAGCAGCACTCACTCTCAGACTGAACTGACTGCAGTACCTCAGTACTCCACAGTGGAACTCCTTAGCAGCACTCACACTCAGACTGAACTGTCTGCAGTACCTTAGTGCTCCACAGTGGAACTCCTCAGCAGCACTCACACTCAGACTGAACTGACTGCAGTACCTCAGTGCTCCACAGTGGAACTCCTCAGCAGCACTCACACTCAGACTGAACTGTCTGCAGTACCTCAGTACTCCACAGTGGAACTCCTCAGCAGCACTCACACTCAGACTGAACTGACTGCAGTACCTCAGAGCTCCACAGTGGTGCTCCTTGACAGCACTCACTCTCAGACTGAACTGACTGCAGTACCTCAGTGCTCTACAGTGGCACTCCCTGACAGCACTCACTCCGACTGAACTGAATGCTGTACCTCAGTGCTCTACAGTGGCACTCCCTGACAGCACTCACTCCGATTGAACTGACTGCAGTACCTCAGAGCTCCACAGTGGTGCTCCTTGACAGCACTCGCTCTCAGACTGAACTGACTACAGTACCTCAGTGGTCCACAGTGGCACTCCTTGACAGTACTCGCTCTCAGACTGAACTGTCTGTAGTACCTCAGTGCTCCACAGTGGCACTCCTCAGCAGCACTCACTCTCGGACTGAACTGTCTGCAGTACCTCAGTGCTCCACAGTGGCACTTCTCGACAGCACTCACTCTCAGACTGAACTGACTACAGTACCTCAGTGCCCCACAGTGGCACTCCTTGACAGCTCTCACTCTGACTGAACTGACTGCAGTACCTCAGTGCTCCACAGTGGCACTCCTTGACAGCTCTCACTCTGACTGAACTGACTGCAGTACCTCAGAGCTCCACAGTGGCACTCCTTGACAGCTCTCACTCTGACTGAACTGACTGCAGTACCTCAGTGCTCCACAGTGGCACTTCTCGACAGCACTCACTCTCAGACTGAACTGACTACAGTACCTCAGTGCCCCACAGTGGCACTCCTTGACAGCTCTCACTCTGACTGAACTGACTGCAGTACCTCAGTGCTCCACAGTGGCACTCCTTGACAGCTCTCACTCTGACTGAACTGACTGCAGTACCTCAGAGCTCCACAGTGGCACTCCTTGACAGCTCTCACTCTGACTGAACTGACTGCATTACCTCAGTGCTCCACAGTGGCACTCCTCAGCAGCTCTCACTCTGACTCTCTGTTCAGTCTGAGAGTAAGTGCTGTCGAAGAGTGCCATTGTGGAGCACTGAGGGAGCACATTCAGTTAAGTCTGAGAGTGAGTGCTGTTGATTGTCACTGTGGACTGTGACAGGTTGAGTTGCGGTTCACTCTGAGTTTAGGAGGTAGTCTGTGTGTCAGTCTGTGTGAGTGTACTGTCATGGAACTGAGTGCTTGTTCTGTCTGTCGAAGAACTGTGTCTTTCATTCCAGCTGCTGTGAATTGAACGTTTTATCTCATGCAATGCAGGAGGGTTCAATGTGGGATTGGCAAGGAACTGTGAACGAAGACTATTGGAAGTGAACGGACTGTGTACATCATACAGGAGTGCGAGTCTGTTGTGCGCAAACTGTGTAGCCATGATTGCTGGACAATGAATTCGGAAAAAACTAGAATTTAGAAAACCACAGAGAAATCTGAAAGAACTGGAAATTACAGCACCACAGGGATTTTTGTAACAGCTGGAGTGCTCATAGAGAAGTAGCTGGTTTAATTCATTTAACTTCAGTGATGGTTGCTTCTGAAGTGTTTGCTTTTTCAGTTGGTGGTTGGTTATTTGTCTATTATACACCCGTCTTGAAGGAGTACTTAACAGCTTCACCTGGACAGTCCCTGACAGAGCAGGAGGGAGAGTTGCCACAGATCTGTAAAGAAAGAAAGCAAGCCCCATTAGAGTTTTCAGTGCTACTTATTTATGGACTCTAATGATAAATATGACACAAATACCCAGTACTCAAGCCAGAGAACTTAACCAAAGAACCTTAAAATTCCTGACCTAGCGAGGAATTGAACCTGCAACCTCTTGGACCACAGGACAGTTTACTTTTATGGATGTGAGACATAAGAAACTTAGAAATGCATTTGATATGTAGTGATGGCTTCCAGCGAGTGAAAGAAGACCCTTGGTCATCCCACAAGAACCAAAGCTCCTTTGGTCTCATAACCAGGGATGCAGTGAATCTTGTAAATACCATCTTAACAAGGAAAAATGGAGAGGTAGGCCACAATCCAGGTGAAGAGAATCAGTTAGTATTGAGGAAGGCTGTGACAAGAACTGGGGTCATGGCCATCGGATATAATTAACATGATTAATCAATCGATCAATCACTACTGATCTGCATTTAGGGCAGTCACCCGGGTGGCAGATTCCCTATCTGTTGTTTTCATAGCCTTCTTAAATGATTGCAACGAAATTGGAAATTAATTGAACATCTCCCTTGGTAAGTTATTCCAATCCCTAACTCCCCTTGCTATAAAGGAATATTTGCCCCAATTTGTCCTCTTGAATTCCAACTTTATCTTCATATTGTGATCTTTCCTACTTTTCAAAACACCATCCATACTTATTCTTCTACTGATGTTCTCCCACGCCATCTCTCCACTGACAGATCAGAACATACCACTTAGTCAAGCAGCTCGTCTCCTTTCTCCCAAGTCTTCCCAGCCCAAACTTTGCAACATTTTTGTAACGCTACTCTTTTTGTTGGAAATCACCCAGAACAAATCGAGCTGCTTTTCTTTGGATTTTTTCCAGTTCCTGAATCAAGTAATCCTGGTAAGGGTCCCATACACTGGAACCATACTCTAGTTGGGGTCTCACCAGAGACAAATATGCTCTCTCCTTTACATCCTTACTACAACCCCTAAATACTCTCATAACCATGTGCAGAGATCTGTACCCTTTATTTACAATTCCATTTATGTGATTACCCCAATGAAGATCTTTCCTTATATTAATACCTAGGTATTTACAATGATCCCCAACAGGAAGGATCTTTCACCCCATCAACGCAGTAATTAAAACTGAGAGGACTTTTCCTATTTGTGAAACTCACAACCTGACTTTTATCCCCGTTTATTGTCATACATTTGCCTGCTGTCCATCTCACAACATTATCGAGGTCGTTTTGCAGTTGCTCACAATCTTGTAACTTATTTATTACTCTATACAGAATAACATCATCTGCGAAAAGCCTTATCTCTGATTCAACTTCTTTACACATATCAATGATATATATAAGTAAACATAAAGGTCCAATAATACTGCCTTGAGGAATTACCCTCTTAATTTTTACAGGGACAGATAAAGCTTCACCTACTCTAAATCTCTGAGTTCTATTTTCTAGAAACAGAGCCACCCATTCAGTCACTCTTTTGTCAAGCCCAATTGCACTCATTTTTGCCAGTAGTCTCCCATGATCTACCCTATCAAATGTCTTAGATAGGTCAGTTGCGATACAGTCCAATTGACCTCCTGAATCCAGGATATCTGCTATATCTTGCTGGAATCCTACAAGTTGGGCTTCAGTGGAATAACCTTTCCTAAACCCAAACTGCCTTCTATCAAACCAGTTATTAATTTTGCAAACATGTCTAATATAATCAGAAAGAATGCTTTCCCAAAGCTTACTACAATGCATGTCAAACTGACTGGCCTATAATTTTTCAGTTTTATGTCTATCACACGTTCCTTTATATACAGGGGCTACTATAGCAACTCTCCATTCAGTTGGTCAAGTTCCTTCATGCAAACAATAATCAAATAAGTACTTCAGATGTGGTAATATATCCCAAGCCATTGTCTGTAGTATATCTCCCAAAACCTTATCAATTCCAGCTGCTTTCCTAGTTTTCAACTTTTGTATCTTACTGTAAATGCCATTGCTGTCATAGGTAAATTTTAATACTTCTTTAGTATTAGTCACCTCCTCTATCTGGACATTATCCTTGTAACCAACAATCTTTACATACTGCTGGCTGAATACTTCTGCCTTTTAAAGATCCTCACATACACACTCCCCTTGTTCATTAAGGATTCCTGGAATGTCCTTCTTGGAAATTGTTTCTGCCTTAAAGAACCTATACATACTCTTCCATTTTTCACTAAAATGAGTATGGCCACTAATTATGCTTGCCATCATGTTATCCTTAGCTGACCTCTTTGCTAGATTCAATTTCCTAGTAAGTTCCTTCAATTTCTCCTTACTTCCACAGCCATTTCTAACTCTATTTCTTTCCAACCTTCACCTCCTTCTTAGTCTCTTTACTTCCCTGTTATAATATAGTGGATCTTTACCATTCCTTACCACCTTTAAAGGTACAAACATATTTCCACATTCCTCAACAATTGCTTTAAACCCATCCCAGAGTCTGTTTACATTTTTATTTACCGTTAATGAAAATGACTGGAAATAATCTTCCCTTTAACCAATGGAATAAATGAAAAGATGATGTATTAATCTTCGAATTGTACATATTTCTCTGAAAATACACGGACATTAACGCCACACTTCAGACCTGTTTCCATTAGCCTGAAGACAAACTTCCTTGTGGAGATCCATGTAAGAGCTCTGAGAAGAAGTGACTATATCACTAACCTACATGACCACCCTTCAGCTTCCTGGGTTGTGTAGCAGACACTCGAACCTACAAACTTCAGATTTCCTGAATGAGCTACAGTGACACTGGTAATTCTTGTTCCGCCTGCAGAGATCTGATCTCTGCTTTGTGGCAGCAAGAAAAACATATCTTGAAAGCTTAAGTATTCAAGCAACCTGTTAGTGCGGGTGGTGGAATACAGTCACGGTACTCCCTGCCCATTGTAAAGGGGTCCCAGGGGCTCTTAACTTATCCCTGTGAGGGTGGGGTTTATTAGAATGTATCCACGGTATTCCCCACCTGTTGTAAAGGTTGAATAAAAGGGGTCTCAGCAACTCTCAACTTGGGGGGGGGGGGGGGTGTTGAGGATGGCAACCACGGGGATCTTCCTGAATCTGGTATTGTTTACACTTACTTATGCCAGTCTCATCACTTCAACCTCTCCCACCTGTCATCCCTTGGTCAACTCCAGCTCTCTTCCATTTTTCTCATTTTCACACACTATCAAAGGTCTGACTATAGGCTGATCTGATAACGGAGATTCTCTAAATTGGGGTTCAGGTCAGGGCTTTATTTACAGCATGTGATAGTAAACAACCTCCACGTTCTGACAGGGAACCGAGGAGCGCTTTATTGTCACATGTTCTGGCTGGTGTTACTACAGTCACCATCAACCCATCTTGCTCTGGGCTGGGAATCATGAATATTAAAAAATGTTCATATTATTCCATGGTGGTTCAGTGGTAATGTTATTGGCTCAAATATTGTAAGACATACTCCTCTTTCCCCTCCATCTCAGACATTCTTCAGTCTATCTTCAGATGATTTGTTTGAAATTTTTGGCAGATTTCAGCAGCTGAATGGCACATTTTAATGTTCGGCCTATCTTTATAATAATGTTATTCTGGAAATATTCATTGATATCATCATCAATCATAATTAGACTGGCCTGCTAAATATTTTGGGTTCAAATCCAGCCTAGGATGGAGGAAATATCTAAGAGTGTGTTTTCCTTTGGATAAAGAAGTGAAATCAATCAGACTCTACCATAGTGTCAGCACAATTTAAGATGGATATCACCGTAAGTACCTAGGTGTTAATATAACCCATACCTGCTAAAATTATTTTTCTGTGGAATATTGCGATATATTTCATAAGTAGCCTACAGTTGTCTGTAACCTAAATGAAAGGGTTATGTTGATTTTATGTTTCATTAACATATTTTCGCGGAGATTCACTATGTCGACATATGTCGACAGTGAGCATGGATGGGTAGGATAAAAGACATGCTCAATAAGGTAATTTTTCTTCGCATTTTAAGCTCATATGAATGTAACAATTAATCACCTAGCAAATATTAGTCACACAAGTGTTGAATAAGCACAAAATATTACAAAATATATGATTCAAAACATAAATGAGGAACAGTTTTGTCTCAATTTAGAATGCACTCTGTTTCTAAACCAAAGGACAATATTCGTATGTTTGTAGTACTTGTTATACACACAATACCAAATTTTGAGCAAATATGACCAGGAAAACTAGTAGGAAGAGCCAGCTGTACTTCAAGCTGGCTCAGCCAACTAGAAAATGAAACTCAGGAAATTAAGGAATTTCAAGTTACCCAATTGCAACAGTCAATTTTTAGGGAGGAAGGGGGTCTGAGATTGCTCTTGGTAAACTGTCAGAGTGTAGTAAATAAACAATTAAAATTCAGTACATTGATGGAATCTTATGAGACTGATGTGGTGATAGGAGTGGAATCGTGGTTGAGAGAGGGGGTGGGTAATAGAGAAGTATTTCCAGAAGGGTACACAGTCTATCGTAGAGACCGAGGAGATAAAAAGGGAGGGGGGGTGTTTATTCTGGTGAAGGAAACATATTGTTCACATGAATGGTTTACCGATGAAAGGGATGAAATATTAGGGATAAAATTAATTTGCGATAATATGAAGGAGGTGGGAATTATAGGAACATACAGGCCTGGAAGAGAGGAAAGAGACATGGAAATTTTTGAGAAAATAATAGATTATACTCATAAAAACAATAATAATGATATGGTAATAATTGGGGGAGATCTAAATTTGCCTGAAGTTGAATGGAATGGAGCTGCAAGTGAAGCCCATGAACAGAAACTGACAAATAAGTTAATTTGGGAGGGAGGATTTACACAAGTAGTACAAGAACCGACTCGTCTCAATAACTTGCTAGATGTATTCTTGGTTAAACCATGGGAAATTGTTGAAAAAACTGAGGTAATTGAAGGAATAGGAGACCATAAGGCTGTAATAATGGATGTAGGACTCATACCAAAAAGGCTTAATAAGAGGGTTACACAAGACAAGAAATTGTACAGAAAAACTAAAGTTGATGAATTTGGGACTTACCTTAAATCACAATTCAGTTGTTGGATAAGTGAAGGGAGTAATGTGGATACACTTTGGGCTAAATTTAAAGGAATCATTTGGGAAGGAGAGAAGAAATTTGTACCTGTTAAGAAGGGTAAAATGACCTCAGACCCTGTTTATTATACAAGGGAAATAAGAAAATTAAAGAGAAAATGTGGAATAGTAAACAGGAAAATCAAAGAGGGTAGGGAGAGTAGAGAAACTAGAAAACAGCTAATGAGGAAACTGAATAGAGTGAAAAAGGAAGCAAAAGAGAATTATATGAATGGCATACTTCAAGAGGGTAATGACCACAAAGAGAAATGGGAAAAGCTGTATTCATATATCAGGAATCAAAAAAGAAAAAGAATCCAAATTCCTACAACGGTGGGAGAAGGGGGTGAACACTGAGAAAGCAAACCTCTTTAGTAGGGAATTTAGAGATTCAGTAGATGATTGTCAGGAGTTGGAAACCGAAACAGAAGTTACAGAGGGACAGACAGAGAGGGAAACAAGAAGCTTCTCATTCACAAATGAAGATATTTCCAGAGAAATCCAACTGCTTCAGCAAGGAAAAGCAGCAGGAAGTGATCAAATTACTGGGGAGGTGATAAAGACAATGGGGTGGTACATAGTGCCTTATTTCAGATTTCTCTTTGACTATGTCATAAATAATAGTGTAATACCAAAGGAATGGAAGGAATCTATAATAATACCAATTTATAAAGGAAAGGGTGATAAAAGGAAACCAGAGAACTACAGACCAATCAGCCTGACCAGTATAGTTTGTAAAATACTGGAGAGTTTAATATCAAAGTACATCAGAGGGATATGTGATGATAAAAATTGGTTCATGAGGAGCCAGTATGGATTTAGAAAGAAATTTTCTTGCTAGGCACAACTAGTGGGATTTCAGCAGGACATATCAGATCAATTGGATTCAGGAGGTCAGTTAGATTGCATAGCCACAGATCTTTCCAAAGCCTTTGATAGAGTGGAACATGGAATATTATTAAAGAATTGGAGAGAATAGGATTGGACGTAAGGGTTACACGTCGGATAAAAACATTTCTAAATTCAAGGGTTCAGAAAGTCAAAGTACCATTTGCCACCAAGGTAGACACCTCATTTGCAAATAAAGAGATTTTGATTTGATTTGAATTAACTTATCGCAGGAAGAGAAAGTTTGGAAGGGAATTGCGCAGGGTAGTATAATCGGTCTGTTACTTTTCTTAATATACGCAAATGATTTAGGGAACAATATAACATCAAAAATAAGATTGTATTCAGATGATATAATGGTTTATAGGGAAATACATAACAATGAGGATTGTTCAGAATTACAAAGGGACCTTGAAAGTATCCAACAATGGGTTGAAGAAAATAATATGAAGGTTAATGGAAGCAAATCAACTGTTACAACTTTTACAAACAAGAGCTTTAAAACTGAATTTGAATATACTTTGGATGAGGTAGTTATCCCAAAAGATGGCAAGTGCAAATACTTAGGTGTGAGATTTGAAAGTAATTTGCACTGGAAGGGTCATGCTGATGACATTGTTGGGAAAGCATACAGATCATTACATGTCATAATGAGGCTACTTAAAGGATTCAATAAAGAATTAAAAGAAAAAGTTACTTAAGTATGGTGGTGGTGGTGGTGGTGATTATTGTTTTAAGAAGAAGTACAACTAGGCAACCATCCTCTATATAACACTAATCAGAGAGAAAAAATGGAAGGGGTCCGACACTTCGAAAAATGAAGTTATTGGCCAAAGGAAGACAAGGGCCACGAAGGGCGTGAAAATGAAAGACTCCCTAGCCCTCGCAAACCTAATAGCGTCGGGGTCGGAAAAGAACAAGAGTTGACCAAGGGAGGTCGGATAGGATAGATAAAAGTGAGGAGCCTGGCACAAGTAAGTGGAAGCAATGCCAGGACTCAGCTGAGGGCCCCGTGGTCGCCAACCCACGCTCCAAAGTTCAGAGCCCTTGGGGCCTTAAGTATGGTTCGTCCATTATTGGAATATGCAAACAGTGTTTGGGATCCTCACCAAGAATACCTAATAAACGAAATAGATAATGTGCGGAGGAAAGCAGCAAGATTTGTAACAGGAGGTTTCAGGAGAAAGAGTAGTGTATCAGAAAAGTTAAAGGGACTTGGGTGGGAAACTTTAAGTAAGAGAAGGGAGAAAACTAGACTTATAGGATTATATTGAGCCTATACAAGAGAAGAAGGATGGGGAGATATCCGTGAGAGGCTTCAGTTGGAAAATAATTATATCGGCAGGATAGACCACAAATATAAATTTAGAAGGAATTTTAGCAGAAGCGATTGGGGTAAATTTTCATTCATTGGGAAGGGTGTGAAGGAGTGCAACAGTTTACAAGGGTTAGTGTTTGATTCTTTTCAAAATCTGTACAGATATTCAAGAAGAGAATAAACACCAACAGAGAAAATAAATGAAGTGTTAGAGGGCATTTGACCAGTGCAGGTTATTGTAAATAAAAAAATGTGTGTGTATAAATTAATTCCATCCCCTGGTCTAAGGAGTTTGGACAGCCAAAGTAGGGGACTGCCTGTAGGGGTGAAGTACAGTGGGGACTTCGAGGACCCTGGGAGCGCTACGGTAGCTGTGAAGGCCCTTCAGGAACTCTGAAAAGTGGTGGCTAAAGAGGGCTCTGGTTAAGACACAGCAGGTCGTTATGCTACCTAGGTTCCAGAATGGGTAAAAAAATAAATAAGTAAATAAATACAATGTAAATTTTAATCTTATACCAGTAGTACAGTATCATTTGAAGTAATTCCACATACTGTATATCAGTTGACTATATTTGTAAGTAGTACAGGAGATATTGTAAGTAGAATTTTGTGAAAAATATAAATTTATTAAAGATGAGCTGTGTGTTTAATAGAAAAAATTGTTAGCGTAAATAGTATAATATTGTATTATAGGAAAATTTTCTTCTCTTGTTAATTTAATATTTAGTGCTTGACAATAATGTATTTTAGTGTACCATTTGCCACCGAGGTAGACACATCATTTGCAAATAAAGAGATTTTGATTTTGATGTGCCCAAATGATGTACCGTGTGAAGCTGAGGTCTATATTTTACTCTATACCCTTTTGGGCTCAAACAGTACACTTATTTTTGTACACACTAGTTCAAAACCAGCCCGGAGTTGTTTACCAGAGAGTCTGTTCATATTTCCACATGACTCATTACTATCACTATCCCCGTTACTATGGAAAGCATTTTCAGGTGGTTCTATGTATAATTATGTTAGTATCTAGGATGTCTTTTGATTTCTCCAGGATGCTTATGATCTGCTTGACGGTCAATCTGAGAAGAGTAAATAAAAATTCTCTATCAGTACTGAGGCAATCCCATTTGCGCCCACTGTCGACATATGTCGACATTTTACAATGGCGAAAAATGAAAGTATCCTCCTATTCAATACATCATATATTCCGTCATTAGACGGAGTAAACAAGTTCAGACATGTTTCGGCTCGTTTGAGCCATCTTCAGTGAAAAAATTAGGGGGGTTGGAATAATTATTTACATAATATGAGTTGAAAAAATGCTAAAAAACATAATGAAAGCGTAAATGAAAAAACAAACAAAAGAGAGCCTAGACGGAAACAAAATAGCACAAATATACAATATTTACATCAATATGCAGAGCAAAACAACTTATTGCGACAAAATTCAGTGAAACAGGTGTTAAATTGAAATAATAATTGATATTAAAAACTGCGTTAACCTAAGAAACAAGGGAATGAGAAAACAAATGATGCAGATGGAAATGGATAATAGTAGCACATGGTGGGGTTGTGGACCTCATAGTTTACAAATTATTAGTTTATAAAAACGACAAAAGAGTTTGAAATCGCTGTCAAAATCCTAGTGGAAACCCATCACATCAAAATGGTCAGGAGGAGAGCGGGAGCAAACATTTTGAGAGAAACCAAGCCTGAATTAACCTGCAGGCGAAAAGCCTGTGATAAGGAGAAAAAACACCTTAAATTTAAGGCTTCAGAAATAGCAGCATTCTTAATATCTTCTCAATCTGGCGGTCCCTTTCTTCATTATTGTTTCATAATGTTGGCTGGTGTTTTGCCTTATTATAGAGGGGTCGGAAGGGCCGCATATAAAAATAAGAGAAGCTGTGTTAGGTAGAAGACAGATGCATAGTAAATTGCAGTAATCTAGTGGAAACCGTCAATGAAGTTCTAATCTGTAATGGAAAAAATGAGGTTGTATGAGAAACATGGGTTGATAAGTAAAAAGTGTGGAATGGTTGTGAAGAAAGCTTAAACTTACGGTGTGCAGTAGGTGGTTGTCCTCTCTAGTGGCCTGGCTTTCTCAAAGTAACGGTCTCGTTCGCGTGATCGAGTCTATTGTTGGTTCGGCTGTGTCTGCTAGGATGGAAGGAGCGGAGGGGGAAGGGGAGGTACAGGGCTGGTTTGAGGAAGGGAGGGGTGTTGAGTTGGAGAGATGGAGGTGGGTTTGTTTGGCAAATATAAAGAATGAATGTTTCAAGAGGATGTTAGTTTACTCGCTGACTTCTAAAGCTCGAATGGTGTGGCCTTCTTAAAGTGACGGTCTCGGTCGCGTGATCGAGTCTATTGTTGGTTGGCTGTGTTTGTTAGGTTGGAAGGAGCGGAGGGGGAAGGGGGGTGCAGGGCTGGTTTGAGGAAGGGAGGGGATGTTGAGTTGGAGAGATGGAGGTGGGTTTGTTTGGCAAATATAAGGAATGAATGTTTCAAGAGGATGTTAGTTTACTCGCTGACTTCTAAAGCTCGAATGGTGTGGCCTTCTTAAAGTGACGGTCTCGGTCGCGTGATCGAGTCTATTGTTGGTTGGCTGTGTTTGCTAGGTTGGAAGGAGCGGAGGGGGTGGGGGGGTGGGGGGTGGGGGGGGGTGGGGATTGGTGGTGAGTCGGGGAGATGGAGGTGGGGTTTGTTTGTGTTATGGAAATTCTGACAAATGTATGGAATGAATGTTTCAAGTAGAATGTTCTTTTTCTTGCTGACTTCATTTAAATTGTGAGTGGGGTTCATAAACTGATCTAAATCGATGTGGATGCTCTCGAGAATGTTGAGCAAGGTGCCTTTTTGCTCATAATGCAAGATCTTCAGGTCTTTGTCTATTGAAGTGTATTCGTGGCTGGATGTTTTATGGTGTTCGCTCATAGCTGAAAAACGATTATATTTGAGAGCGTTGCGATGTTCGGCGTATCTTATGACAAAATTGCGGCCTGTTTGACCTATGTAGCTGGAATTACAGGATTGGCACTTTAATTTGTAAACTCCGGAGTTCAAATATTTGTTGTTAATGTTGCTATTGTTATTGTTGACAGTGTGTGGATTGAAAATGAGTTTGGAGTTGGTGTGGGAGGTTCTGTAAGCTATTTTGATGCTGTGTTTCTTGAAAATATTAGAAATTTGGTAAATGCTACTATTATTGAAAGTGAATGTGGAAAATTCTTCTTTTGGAGCAGAATCTTTTACTAGGGTAGTCTTGGGTCTGCTTTTGTATCTATTGATGATTCTGCTGATGAAGGTTCTATTGTAACCATTGTGTTCTGCAATGTTGTAGATGGTATTAATTTCTTTTATGAAATTCTTGCGAGATAAAGGGATAGTTAATGCTCTGAGGACCATGCTATTGTAAGCTGCTTTTTTATGTATGTCTGGGTGCACAGAGGTCTGATGGATGGTATTGATGGTGTGGGTGGGTTTCCTGTATATATTGAAGGATAAAGTGTTGTTGCTGTTGCGCATAATGGTTAAGTCCAGGTAATTAAGGGCTTTATTGTTTTCTGACTCTATGGTGAATTTTATATGTGGGTCAATAGAGTTGAGAAATCCAAGTACTGTGTTGCTGTTGGTAACGTGGGAGTCTAAAATAACAAAGGTATCATCTACAAAGCGTGTCCAGTGTTGAATGCCATTGATCTTGCCAATGATGTGAGAATGTTCTAAATGATCAATGTAAATGTCTGCAAGGATTCCTGAAGCTGGTGACCTGGGAAGACCTATCTGTTGGTAAATGACATTATTGAAAGTGAAGAAATTGTTGTTCAAAGTAAATTCCAGAATTCGAATAAATTCATCTATTTCACCTATACTTAAATTGCTGAATTTGGAGAGATTGTTTTTGATCAATTGTACGGTGCTGTTAACGGGAACATTAGCGTACATGTTAGTAATATCAAAAGAATGAAGAGTGTGGTGTTTGGATAAATTAAAGTGTTTGATCTTATTGCAGAATTCTAAGGAGTTCTTTACTGATGTGTTGGCTTGAAAACGATAGTGTGACTTGAGGAATTTGTGAATGAAACGAGATACTTCATAGGTCGGACTGTTTCTGAAATTGATAATGGGTCTTATGGGGATGTCTGTTTTATGGATCTCCTCACACCACCCCTCCCCCTCCGCTCCTTCCAACCTAGCAAACACAGCCAACCAACAATAGACTCGATCACGCGACCGAGACCGTCACTTTAAGAAGGCCACACCATTCGAGTTTTAGAAGTCAGCGAGTAAACTAACATCCTCTTGAAACATTCATTCCTTATATTTGCCAAACAAACCCACCTCCATCTCTCCAACTCAACATCCCCTCCCTTCCTCAAACCAGCCCTGCACCCCCCTTCCCCCTCCGCTCCTTCCAACCTAACAAACACAGCCAACCAACAATAGACTCGATCACGCGACCGAGACCGTCACTTTAAGAAGGCCACACCATTCGAGCTTTAGAAGTCAGCGAGTAAACTAACATCCTCTTGAAACATTCATTCTTTATATTTGCCAAACAAACCCACCTCCATCTCTCCAACTCAACACCCCTCCCTTCCTCAAACCAGCCCTGTACCTCCCCTTCCCCCTCCGCTCCTTCCATCCTAGCAGACACAGCCGAACCAACAATAGACTCGATCACGCGAACGAGACCGTTACTTTGAGAAAGCCAGGCCACTAGAGAGGACAACCACCTACTGCACACCGTAAGTTTAAGCTTTCTTCACAACCATTCCACACTTTTTACTTATCAACCCATGTTTCTCATACAACCTCATTTTTTCCATTACAGATTAGAACTTCATTGACGGTTTCCACTAGATTACTGCAATTTACTATGCAACTGTCTTCTACCTAACACAGCTTCTCATATTTTTATATGCGGCCCTTCCGACCCCTCTATAATAAGGCAAAACACCAGCCAACATTATGAAACAATAATGAAGAAAGGGACCGCCAGATTGAGAAGATATTAAGAATGCTGCTATTTCTGAAGCCTTAAATTTAAGGTGTTTTTTCTCCTTATCACAGGCTTTTCGCCTGCAGGTTAATTCAGGCTTGGTTTCTCTCAAAATGTTTGCTCCCGCTCTCCTCCTGACCATTTTGATGTGATGGGTTTCCACTAGGATTTTGACAGCGATTTCAAACTCTTTTGTCGTTTTTATAAACTAATAATTTGTAAACTATGAGGTCCACAACCCCACCATGTGCTACTATTATCCATTTCCATCTGCATCATTTGTTTTCTCATTCCCTTGTTTCTTAGGTTAACGCAGTTTTTAATATCAATTATTATTTCAATTTAACACCTGTTTCACTGAATTTTGTCGCAATAAGTTGTTTTGCTCTGCATATTGATGTAAATATTGTATATTTGTGCTATTTTGTTTCCGTCTAGGCTCTCTTTTGTTTGTTTTTTCATTTACGCTTTCATTATGTTTTTTAGCATTTTTTCAACTCATATTATGTAAATAATTATTCCAACCCCCCTAATTTTTTCACTGAAGATGGCTCAAACGAGCCGAAACATGTCTGAACTTGTTTACTCCGTCTAATGACGGAATATATGATGTATTGAATAGGAGGATACTTTCATTTTTCGCCATTGTAAAGTGAAAACCGTCAATACGGAATGATTCTAATATCTTGTAATAATATGTCGACATGGAACTTTTGTGATCTGCTAGACAAAAGCAACTATAAATCATCCATAAATGAATTCAAAATCTGTTAAAGGCATATTTCCTTATTACATTTAACACAACAGTTTGATCTTACCTTCAACTGCAACAATATTATATTACTCACCGCGACAGAAGCGTCATCCTCTTGAGTGTTTACGGAATTATATTTCATACACAGCCACGCGATAAGGCGTGAAACTGAGTGTTTCTTGCTTTTGCGCTGTGCAGTAAGCATCCAGCTATGAACTGTAAACAATGCACCTCAAAAATATTCTTCTGGTTTACCGATATAAGATTGACAATATTCAGTATTAACGTCGACAAAGGTCGACAGTGGGCACATATGGGATAAGGAAAGATCTTAATTGGGGTAATCACATATATGGGATTATAAATAAAGGGTACAGATCTGTGCACATGATTATGAGGGTGAAATGAAATGGCGTATGGCTTTTAGTGCCAGGAGTGTCCGAAGACATGTTCGGCTCGCCAGGTGCAGGTCTTTTGATTTGACACCTGTAGGCGACCTGCGCGTCATGATGAAGATGAAATGATGATGAAGACGACACATACACCCAGCCCTCGTGCCAGCAAAATTAACCAATGATGGTTAAAATTCCCGACCCTACCGGGAATCGAACCCGGGACCCCTATGCCCAAAGGCCAGCACGCTAACCATTTAGCCATGGAGCCGGACGATTATGAGGGTATTTAGGGGTTTAGGAAGAATGTAAAGGAGAGGGCATATAAGTCTCTGGTAAGACCCCAACTAGAGTATGGTTTCAGTGTATGGGACCCTCATGAGTATTACTTGATTCAAGAACTGGAAAAGAATACAAAGAAAAGCAGCTCAATTTGTTCTGGGTGATTTCCGACAAAAGAGTAGCATTACAAAAATGTTGTAAAATTTGGGCTGGGAAGACTTGAAAGAAAGGAGACGAGTTGTTCGACTAAGTGGTATGTTCTGAGAGATGGCGTGGAATGACATTAGTAGATGAATAAGCTTTGTGAAAATGAGACACCAAGGAAAACCATTTTCAGGGCTGGCAACAGCGGGGTTCGAACCCACTCTCTTCCAGATGCAAGCTCACAGCTGAACGGCCCTAACTGCATGCCCAACTAGCCTGGTAAATACCAGATTTTCATCTGGTGCAACCCAATTAGGCATGTAAGCTACTGATTCCTGGAATTTCACTTACCACATGGCTGTATTTTTCCCCTCAAGTAGTTAAATACAATATCCTTTCATGCACAACTAGTATGAAGGTCGATCAATTATAAACAGAATTTTTGTTCCTGAACATCAACATCAACAGTTGGTAAGACTGGCCCTGCACTACTGCTATGCTTAGGCACTCTCTTAGGAGTGAGGAGAGTGTGCTGTTAGATATTTCCCACCTTTTCGTCAGTAACGCTCACGATGTCGGAGCAACAGGTGCACCCCTCCACTGTGCAACGCATAATTATAAAGTTTCTTGCTTGTGAAGGAGTTACAGTGGTGGAAATTTGTCAGAGATTGACTGCACAGTTCAGTGATCAAACATTGTCAAAGATGCGTGAGTTTGCCTGGCATAAAAAGTTCAAAGAAGGACGAGAACGTGTGGAAAATCAGCAACACGATTGCTGTCCTTGGACCAGCATTACAGACGAAAACATTTGTATGATTAAAGACATTATTGACGACGAGAGTTTCAGAAATTGTCGGAATCAGTTATGGGAACTGTCAAGCAATCATCACAAATGACCTATAGTTCCGTAAAATGTGTTCCAGATTGGTCCCTCGCCTTTGACCAAATATTTGAGATGTTTGGAGGTCTGTCAGAGGCTTGATCATCCTCCTTACAGCCCGGACTTATCACCCTGTGATTTCCATTTGTTCAGACCACTTAAAGAAGCTCTAGGAGGGCAACGTTTGAAGAGTGTGGAAGACTTCGTGCACAACTGGCTGGTGTCACGACCCTGTTCTTTTTACGATGAGGGCATCAAAAAGCTGCCCATACACTGAGACAAATGTATTTTCGAAGCAGAAAAGTATGAAGAAAAGTAAATTGTAATTGCCTTGTGTTTTTCAATAAATTAATTTAAATAAAAATAAAATCCCCTTTATATTTGATCCCCCCTTGTGCCTTGTTTGTGTTGAAACAGATTTTGGTTCATAGTATTCTACATTAAAGGACTGAGTTGTTGCTACTTAATTTCCAATGCCTGAGGAGAAGGGAACTGTTAGTGATGTATCAAATGTGTATGTATATTACTGACAAAAGTATTTTGTATAGCAACTATTATAGCACAGTCATAACCACAACTTAAAAGTATGAAGTTCAACATCATCTTCAAAGGATGGAACATGTTAAATTGAAGAAGGTAAGCCTGAACCAAGAACACCAGCCTCTTGAAACAACTGCTTTAGTTAAACCTGGACCAGTAGGAAGTAAATTCAATGAAGACAAAGCTAAACAATAAGAACGTTAAAAACCTTCATTTCATTGCACCTTTATGGGAATACAATTTCTTTGGTAACATAGAATCACTCCTTTAGCAGGTTAGCACTGGTTATTTTCTAACAAGGTGGGACCGAACAGACTGTCTTCCACTGCTAAGTAGCGTCTTGAAAAGATGTGTCAGTCCAACTGATGGGACCAAGTGGCACATTCTGGGCAAAATGCTGCACACTCACATGGTCTAACAATGATCTGCAGCCTAGCTCTCAACCAGATGGTGACATGATAGAACGTTGTGACTAGGTTCGCTGAAAGTTGTTAAAAGTATTGAGAATTTAGTGGAAATGTCTTATATGTTGAATATCCTTCATCCTTGCTTTTATCCCCCAACCATCTGGGTTCTCCTCTGGTATCTCCTGATTTGGACCTTAAACTTGACCATTTGTAACCTCTCTAGATCTTTCCATGTCATGTTTGATTGTCTCTTCAGCAATCAGGCATTTGACTCTCTGCATAGCATATCCCACAAGCTTTTCTCCTACTGGAGTATTGTACATAAACTATATTTTGGTCAATACTCGCTTAACATGAACAGAAACTCCTGACAGGAATACATGTAAAACCGTACAAAAAAAACCCTTTAATATTATTATTAAATTTATAAATGTGTATTTCCTAAACATCCTCATCAAAACCTCAAGTTTATTATGACATGAACAGTTGATTACTTGGACCCTTGGAGTTTCTGCCCCAGGCGTTCTGAACTTGGGAGCGTGGGTTGGCGGCAACGAGGTTCTGAAATGAGCCCTGGCATTGCTTCCACTTACTTGTGCCAGGCTCCTCACTTTTATCTATCCTATCCAATCTCCCTTGGCAAATTCTTGTCCTTTTCAGACTTTGATGGTATTATAGCATTTGAGGCCTAGGGAGTCTTTCATTTTGACACCCTGCTTGGCCCATATCTTTCTTTTGCCGATACTTTCATTCTTTGAAGTGTCGGAGCCCTTCAATTTCTTTTTACTCTGATTAGTGTTGCATAGAGGATGGTTGCCTAGTTGTACTTCCTCTTAAAACAATAATCACCACCATGACCACCATTACCTCCTTGGAGCTTCTTTTAACAAGGGTTTACTTTATAAACAATACGAGTAATTGAATGGAATCACCGATAACGACTTTGTGGATGATGTTATACTGTATAGAGTGATAAATAAGTTGTGAGATGGACATTAGACTATGGTCTGATGGTAAACAATGTGAAAAGTCTGGTTGAAAATTTCACAGAGCAGAAAAATTCTCTCAGTTTTAATTACTGTGATAATAGAATGAAAGTACCTCATGGGGTTCACTGTAAGTACCTAGGTGTTGATATAAGGAAAGACTCTCATTGGGGTAATCTCACTAAAGGTTACAGATCTCTTCATATGGCTATGATGGTATAGGGGGCTGTAGTAGGGATGTAAAGAAGAGCGTGTATAAGTCACTGATAAGACCCCAGTGGAAAGAAGCATGATTTGCTCTGGGTGATTTCTGGTAAGAGTAGTGATACAAAAAAGTTGTAAACGTTGGGTTGGGAAGATTTGGAAGTAAGAAGATAAGTGGCTGGACTAAGCGGGATGTTCCGAGCTGATATAGATGTTGATTGATATTATGTTCTGAGCTGTTGGTGGAGAAATGGTGTGGAATGACGTTGGTAGATGAATAAGCTAGAGTAGAATTTCTGAAAGTAGGAAAGATAAAATGAAGATAAGGTAGGAATTAAAGAGAACAAATTGGGGTCAAATGTTTGTTTAAAGGAGAGGAATTAGGAATAGGAATAATTTACCAAGAGAAATATTAGATAAATAATCATACTTAACCCTTTGAGCAGTAAGTTTTTCAGTTACTACTGACCCGCCCATAGTGAGTCTTTTTGATGGAATATAAAAAGTGGATAAAACAATAATATGTTATTTTGTACATCATTTCCATGAATAATAACAACATTTAAAATGTTACAGCCCTACTTATTATTCTTGCATTGTTCTTAAGGGGTGTACAATGTTAGTGAATGACATGTTGTAATGTGTAATGCACAGTAAAAGAAAATGTGGTAATATGCATTAGTCTTCAGCACCATTGACTTCCATGATATTCACCATTACTATCACTACAATCTTCACTTTCACTTCCAAGCTTGTCCTCAGACTCTGCATTTGTCAATATATTTCTTATCTCCTTTATTTCAAGTATAATAATAATAATAATAATAATAATAATAATAATAATAATAATAATAATATATATATATATATATATTTAGGAACCATCTTCGGAGGCACCCCTGCCCAGGGAGTGGCGCCCCTGCCTATGTGAGTCACAGAGCACACTGATCCGGTGTGTATCATCTGATAAGGGTCCCAGCTCAATCTATCAATCAACCAATCACTATTGATCTGCATTCAGGGAAGTCGCCCAGGTGGCAGATTCCCTATCTGTTTTCCTAGCTATATCTTAAATGATTGCAAAGAAATTGGAAATTTATTGAACATCTCCCTTGGTAAATTATTCCAATCCCTAACTTCCCTTCCTATAAAAAAAATTTTCCCCAAATTGTCCTCATGAATTCCAGCTTTATCTTCATATTGTGATCAGTTCTACTTTTAAAGACACCACTCAAACTTATTCGTCTGCTAATGTCATTTCACGCCATCTCTCCACTGACAGCTTGGAACATACCACTTAATACCTATATAAATGGTCCGTTATTGGACATTATAAATTTTCCAGCTAACTCATTCCTGGTTGCCAGCGTTTTGCCCCAGTGTGCTAAGTTGGGCTCATCAGTTGGTAAACAGCACACCCACCAAGACGTATGGCTAGTGCACACCTTGGAGGTCACTGCATAGGCTACTTGGAGCCACCGGCAGTGCCAATGCACTTTGAGACACTTTATCACATTACCAAAAATTGAAGTCTGCCTGGCCATCAGATGATATAGACGTAGATTCCCATAGGGAACCTTAGTCGAGCAGCTCTTCTCCTTTCTCCCAAGTCTTCCCAGCCCAAACTTTGCAACAATTTTGGTAATGCTACTCTTTTGTTGGAAATCACCCAGAACAAATCGAGCTGCTTTTCTCTGGATTTTTTCCAGTTCATATTCTAGTTGGGGTCTTACCAGAGACTTATATGCCCACTTCTTTACATCCTTACTACAACCACTAAATACCATCAAAACCATGTGCAGAGACATGTACCCTTTATTTACAATCATATAAATATGATTACCACAATCAATCAATCAATCAATCAATCAATCAATCAATCAATCAATCAATCAATCAATCAATCAATCAATCAATCAATCAATCAATCAATCAATCAATCACTACTGATCTGCATTTAGGGCAGTCGTCCAGGTGGCAGATTTCCTGTCTGTTGTTTTCCTAGCCTTTTCTTAAATGATTGCAAAGAAATTGGAAATTTATTGAACATCTCCCTTGGTAAGTTATTCTAATCCCTAACCCCCTTCCTATAAAAGAATAATTGCCCCAATTTATCCTATTGAATTCCAACTTCATCTTCATATTGTGATCTTTCCTACTTTTAAAGACACCACTCAAACTTACTCGTTTACTGATGCCATTCCATGCAATCTCTCCACTGACAGCTCAGAACATACCACTTAGTCAAGCAGCTCATCTCCTTTCTCCCAAATCTTCCCAGCTCAAACTTTGCAACATTTTTGTAACACTACTCTTTTACTATAATCTATCAGCTTCATTGTCCGTATTGATGAATTAAGAATGCAAGTATGAAGAATGAGATTTCCACCTAATCAATACTTTATTACAAATGTTTGAAGTTATGTACATTGAAACAGTACCGGTTCGACCTGTAAAAAGGTCATCATCAGCTGAACTGTATGAACACCAGGAGGACATTGTCACGTCTATAAGGAAAAGGTGCCTGACCTTTTATGGACACTTGGCCCGTCTGGATTCCAAAAGACTCACTAACAGGATATTCACAGTAACGGGAAGAGACAAGGCTTCTAAGAACAAATGGATCACATCAGTTAAGTCAGATATGGAACAACTAGATATCCCACTGGGACAAACTCATGACTGACTACTGTTCCGTCAAGCCATCTGACACGGAGTTTTCCCAACGTACCTTACAAGTAAGAAGACCACAGGAACTAAGTGGACAGAGGAGACAAAGCTGGCTCATAGTCAGCAAATGAAGGAGTATTGGAAGAAGAAGAAAGCAACAACTTTACCGAAGAGTAAATATGAGCCCCGTGGTCCTCAGTAGGCCTAAATGACAAATAATAATAATAATAATAATAATAATAATAATAATAATAATAATAATAATAATTCACTTCTCACAGATCAAAATCTGCTTCATACCCAACAGAAAGAAGTGCCATAGGTCTTAAACTCCCATGTGTAGATCCAGAATACTTAAAAAAACATAAAGGAGTTTGCATAATTGCTACAGACCAACACACAAACATCGAATGAACTTCTTGAAACCGTCGTACAATCAGCAAGAAAACTAGCTTAACTGGCACGGAGGCACAGATGGTGGATCTTAGACTGCGACAGAGGCCTAAAATACCATAACCCAGCCTGGAATTCTTGGCATAGCCACAAAACTCCAGGTAATTGGCAGAGAGTCTTAGAAATGCAGAGGAAAACATCTAAAACAATCAGATATATTAAACCTCAAAAAATGAGAGGAAATCAATAATGATTTCAAAAGCAACACATGAAATTTTTACAGGACATATAGGGATGAATTGATGGAATGCTTGGGACAAACACACGGGTCAACTGTGAAATTCTGAAGTAGTACTTCAACTATGAACCACCTGCAAATAGACTCCAATTCCATTTAACCACATCAAACCAGAACTCTGTTCCATCTACACACGAGGAAATACAAAACATTATTTTACACCTCAAAAACAACAAAGCACCAGAGGAAGATGGTATGATCGCAGAAATGCTCAAGATCAGAGGTGAACTCTCGATTGACGGACTACAAGCCATTATTGCAATTATATGGGAAAGCAGAATCATACCATCAGATTGGAAATATGGTTTGATCCACCCACTACACAAAAAGGGGAACAAGATGGATTCAAACAATTACCGAGGTATTTCACTTCTGCCAATTGCCTACAAAGTGTTCTCACGTGCCCTGCTTATCAGTCTGGAACAACAGACAGAAAATTTGATCGGTGAATACCAGGCAGGCTGCTGACCAGGCGACCATGTGTGGAACAGCTCTGGAACCTCGAGATGACACTGCAACTCCGCCAGTCAAACTGGCCAATTGTCTCTTTCGTAGACTTCAAAAAAGCCTGCAACTCGATTGAACGCATAACCTTGTTTAATATACTTTATATATATGATGTGGATAACAAAACAACTATGTTAATCAAACAGACCTTGACAGACACATTCACTAAAGTAAAATTCATGGGTGAACTCTCCGAACATTCCCAAACTAGAACTGGAGTAAGACAGGGTGATGGACTGTCCCTATGCCTGTTCAACCTGGTACTCCATAAGATCATCAAAACATGGGTGAAGTGGATAGCTGGAATAAGTATGGAAACAAATAATAAACAAATCAACAGAAAGTGCCTTGCATTTGCTGATGACCTAGCAATAATTACCTGGACTCCCAAGGAAGCCAGCCATGCAATCGAGAAGCTTCATGAGACCGCCATCAAGACTGGATTCACAATTAAGTATTTATTTATTTTCCACCTAGTCGATACAATGATTGCTTAAGGCAATTTTTAATGGTCAAAAGTGGTACATGTTTCATATATTATCAACATCTTCAGCCACATAACACTGTTTAGATGAAAAATATATAAAATTGACAAAGTAATGCTTTAGAGGAAGTGTCCTTAAAATTAATTGTTGTAATCTTGTCAATCTTATGTTAATTTTAAGGACACTTCCTCTAAAGCATTACTTTGTCAATTTTATATATTTTTCATCTAAACAGTGTTATGTGGCTGAAGATGTTGATGATATACAAAACATGTACCACTTTTGACCATTAAAAATTGCCTTAAGCAATCATTGTATCGACTAGGTGGAAAATAAATAAATACTTAATTGTGAATCTATTGAAGTGCGATACGGACCATGAAGCTGATTTTATGTAATCAAGACTGGACTCGAATTCTCTTACAAGTAAACACAGTACATAAGACTCTAAGAGCCCAAACTTGGCATTAATTGCTACCAAGTATGGCAACATCACACAAGTTAAACATTTCAAGTATCGAGGTGAAATTATTAGAAACACTGGCAACGAAAGAATAGCTAACAAAACATAAGCAGAAAAATAGCATAAAGCCTACACAATCACCTGGAATATGTACAACAACAAAATTGCTTTCCACCAAAGCCAGACTTTGTTACTACCACATAGTCATTCTTACAGAAGCACTTTATGCAATGGAGACATCATCATTAACTACTAATGTCAAAGACAACGAGAAAATAGAACGACAGATACTGAGGAAAATACTTGGACCCAAGATTCAAGATGGTATCTGGATGCATAAAAGTTCAGAAGAACTGTATTCACTGACTGAATGATTCACTTCACTTGCATGGAAAAGATGTGTGAAATTCCATGGCCACATAGCACGAATGGATGACTTGCTTGACCAAGAAAATCTTCCACATCATCAACGGAACTCGACAATCCAAAATATGCTGACTGGTAGACACCCAAAGTGACCTCACAGAAATTGATATTGACCCACTGGCAACAACTGCATGGACTACATACAGGCAGAAAGTCAGTACATATAACTTCATACCCAAGAACCCAACAGGAAGGAATTTAAAACTCAAGAACGCATGGACACAAGAAAGAAGACAGGCCAAAAATAAAAGGCTGAAGAATCTTAGGGAAGATAATAAGGATAAGAGCAAAAAAAGCAGTGCTAAGTAATGGTTTTACATGCTCCTTAGAGGGCGAAATGCAATATATATATGTTATTGGTTTTACTTCGGAGATGCTTCCACACAAGTTCCGGTAAATCTAGTTACATGAGGCTGACATATTTCAGCACCTTTAAATACCACAGGAGAGAGCCAACTTGGGTTAGAAAGCCAGCACCTTAACTGTCCGAGCCACTCAGATTAAATTTAAGTGTCTCTAATCCAGCGGAATGAACTCAGTGCTCAGCTCCACTCTTCCACTCTCCTGACCCTGTAAAGTCCACACCTTTCCTTCATTCTTTGAGCGATCGGACTTTACTGTATGAGCTGGCTACACAGTAGCTGTGAGCTTGCTGTCACCAGGCCTAAAGATGGTTTTCTCTAGTTTGATGTCCGACTTGTTGGCTGAACGGCCAGCGTATTGGCCTTTGGTTCAGAGGGTCCCGGGTTTGATTCCCGGCTGGGTCGGGGATTTTAACCTTAATTGGTTAATTCCAATGGCACGGGGGCTGGGTGTGTGTGTTGTCTCCACCATCATTTCATCCTCATCACGATGCGCAGGTCGCCTACGGGTGTCAAATAGAAAGACCTGCACCTGGCGAGCCGAACCCATCCAGGGATATCCCGGCACTAAAAGCCATACAGCATTTCATTTTCATTTCTAGTTTGATGTCACTTTCTTCCATTCCCTGGGCCTTTCCAATGCCGTTGTCATTTAATTAGAGTTAAGAGAGGATGTTCTCGCCCTTTGAGACACTACCCTTTATCAACCCCAATGAGTGGGAGTCACCTGCCTCTACAAGAGGCGACTAAATGGGAAGACTCTCAACTTGTGAGCCTGGGGTTGATGACCGCACTTACCCTACCTGAGTCTGGTATTACTTCCACTTGTGCCAGGCTCTTCACTTTGACTGTTCCTCTTCGACCTCTCTAGGTCAACTACTTGTTCTCTTCCCAACCTGATGGTTTGCAAGGCCCTTAGTGGCCCTTGCCTTTTTGCTGATATATTTTTTCTTCAAAGAATGGAACCTCTATCATTTTCTTCTCTTCTTATTAGTGCTAAGAGAGGATAGTTACCTTTTTAACGTCTTCTTAAAATAGTAACAATATTCACTTGTATTAAGATAGTGAACATATGTATTGGTAGATCACGCCTCCCCCGCTTCGCTCTGTTGTCACAGGGCTCATTGGTCTTCGAGACCTGGAACAATAGAAACTGTCCATAGAAAGGGAAAAATGTAAAGAAACTAGTAGGTGGAAATAATGGTGGTGTTTAGTGTTTTAATAGGAAGTACAACTGGGCAACCATCCTCCATATAACGCTAATCGGAGAGAAAAAGGGAAGGGACCTGACACTTCAAAAAATGAAGATATCAGCCAAAGAAAGACCAGGGCCATGAAGGACATGAAAATGAAAGACTTCTAGGCCTCAGATGCTCTAATATCATCATGATCAGAAAAAAACAAGAATCGACGAAGGTAGGTTGGATAGGATAGATGAAAGTGAGGAGCCTGGCACAAGTAAGTGGAAGCAGTGCCAGGACTCAGCTAAGGGCCCCACAGTTGCGAACCCAAGCTCCCAATTTGAGAACCCCTGGGGCCCCTTTTAATTACCTCTTATGACAAGCAGGTGATACTGTGGGTGATGTTCTATCGCTCCCACCCAGTTGTGGTGATTATTGTTGTAAGAGGAAGTACAACTAGACAACCATTCTCTATGTAACACTAACCAGAGGGGGGTAAAATGGAAGTGATCCAACACTTCAAAGAATGAAGGTGTCAGCTAAAGAAAGACAAGGGCCACAAAGGGCTTCGGGAACTTAATACCATCAGGGTCGGAAAAGAACGAGAGATGACCAAGTGGATAGGAAAGATGAAAGTGATGATCTTGGCAAAAACAAATGGAAGCAATGCTGGACTCAGCTGGCAACACCGTGGTTATCAATCCACGCTGCCAAATTGAGAGTCCCTGGTTCCCCTTTCAGTCACCTCTTATGACAGGCAGGAGATAGCATGAGTGTTTGTTTTCAGTGCAACTGGCACCACTGCTTGTATTAGCAGCCATATTGTTTAAGTCCGTACAGTTTACATGGTCCAGTAGTGGTGTAATGGTCATGTAGTCTTCAGTGGATAGAATCTTATGTTGCAATTCTTTTCTCAAAGCTGCTTTCGTAAGGAAGATAAACTTACACTATCAGGAGTGTTAGCAGTAGTTAGTTCAAGCTTTACCATACTTTTCTGAATATCATGCGTGTTCTGCGTATGTAGATATGTTATTGATTTTGATGAGGGACTTACAAGCATTAATGAACTGTAGAAATGCTTCACAGCTCTCTTTGTAAATTCCAAGACCTTTGACTTTTTGGCTGCATTAAGTATATTGTCGGGAGTGTTACAGGGAAGATGTAATATTTCCCTAGTTGTGGTTTTTATTATTATATCAGCATTGGAGAGAAATTTGGAAGGTATTACTTTCAAAGGGGTCATTTGAAAACCGTGATGAATGTGGCAATTACAGTGAGATAACGTTGTTGCTTTTAGTTACATTTTCAGTTTGTCCATTGTAGCTAGGGTTATCATAGATCTACATTTATTCTGACACATCCGTATTATCGATGTTTAATGTAGCGTCCACGTACATTTTTACTATTTCTGTTAATGTCTGCATTTTTAAATTTTGGGTAGCATGATCTTTTGATTTTTGCTTTCATCTCATATCAGTTATATATTTTTTAATATTGATTATTGAATTGTATTCACTTACAATCAGTTGTACTAATAAAGCTGAAATAATTGAATTATTTACAATCAATGTATTGATTTTTTTAACTAGCTTAGAAATCACTGCGATAGTTCTAGTTCCTTCCGGTTATCACTTAACAGTTTATGTGTTTGGGCGATTCACGTGTAGACTGGAGCAAATTAGTATATTCATCCAGCTGCAACTTCATTAAATTTCATATTCCTCACCAAATAAAACATTTTAGTAACAGTGCTTAATTGCTAAACTTTTAGGTGCTGGAACACATATCCACACATTTTATTCCCTTTTCAACCATACGCCTCCCCCTCCCTCCTCATAAAAGTGACAAATTTCCAATATTTGAAAACTTGTGATAAAACTGCATGAGGGATGTATGAAACAACAGTTTCTTGATTTTCAAAATGTATGGCACAGAAACATTGTTTTATTTTATATGTTAAGTTTTTTTATTGCTGAACAATGCATTTTGATCATGCTTTGTTTTGTTTAAGATGATTTCTTATCACGCCAAAGAGTAAATGTACATTTACAAATAAACCCCTAGAAAAATATCCAAACTTTCGTCCTGGAAGAGTAAAAGGGGAAGCGGAATGTACGACTTGATGTCCAGCTAGATACCTATGTTTCGGTCGCAAATCATAGTGCCAACAACCTGGAACTCCACTTGAAGACAGAGAAATACACTCATGTTCATAAAAAACAGAACTCCTTGAAAGACTTAGAGATAGGAAGTTCATATTCACAGGATATGTTCATTAGTATGTTCTGCTGAAACGATTATCATTTCAGTCACCTAGGTTCAGCATGTCTCCTGTTGCCTAGTAGGCACTGGGTCCTGCATGGGCACTGACAACTTGTTCCATGCGTGATGGTATCGATGCGTATAAGGTGTGAATGGCGTCCTGCTGTATAGCCATCCATGCTGCATTCACCTGGTTCCACAGTTCATCTTTGGTGGTTGGCACTGGGTCACAGCACCACACCCGTTGTTACACCATATCCCACACATTTCCGATTGGCGACAAGTCCGGTGATTGGGCAGGCCAGGGCAACAGTCTGACATCCTGTGACAAAAAGAAGTCACGTGTTCATGCAGCAACATGTGGTCGCGCATTGTCCTGCTGAGAAATGGCATCTGGGGTGTTGTGCAGAAAGGGTATGGCTACGGGTCGCAGGATGCCATTCATGTAGGTCAAACATCACACTGCCCTGGACACACACCAACTGTGATTTGTTGTTGTACCCAGTAGTACCCCACACCACAAGGCCTTGAGTTGGTGCTGTATGTCTTGTGCGAATGCAGTAAATGTGATGGCTCTCCCCTTGTCTGCGGCGAACCAAAATGCGGCCATTATTTTCAAACAAACAGACCTGAATTCGTCCGAAAACCCTATCTGCTGCCATTCTTGTTCCCAGTGATGTCATCCATACACCATTGCAGTCTAGCATGTTTATGCACATTAGTCAAACGTAGTCCGACTCCATGGCTAAATGGTTAGTATGCTGGCCTTTGGTCACAGGGGTCCCGCGTTCGATTCCTGGCAGGGTCGGGAATTTTAACCATCATTGGTTAATTTCGCTGGCACGGGGGCTGGGTGTATGTGTAGTCTTCATCATCATTTCATCCTCATCACGACGCACAGGTCGCCTACGGGCGTCAAGTAAAAGACTTGCACCTGGCGAGCTGAACATGTCCTCGGACACTCCCGGCACTAAAAGCCATACACCATTTCATTTCATTTCAGTCAAACGTAGGCAGAGAAATGGACGATGCGCTGGTAACCCAGACCATAATAAATGGCGACGGACTGTCACTCCTGATAATGTACGATGTGTTACACTGTTCCAATGTTATGCCAGAGTCGAGGATGATGCAGATCTGTCCTGGAATGCCATTCGGATGAGGTTTAGATCTTCTTGGGGGGCGGTCTGGGTGGTGCGACCAGACCCATCTTGTCTTGTTCTACAGTCTTCTGTAAATCATTTTGTACACACCCCTTGCACTGCCGAAACACTTCGCCCCACACAAGCAGTAATTTCCGGATGGATTCATCACGTTCTCTCTTGCCAATAATGCGCTCTCTTCCACTCATTTGATGGTACGGTTCTTGCATACATCTGCGAGGCACCCTGCACATGTTACACTGATCCATTACCTTCAGTTTATAGTGACAACGATAGCCGCAGGCACATTTTACGAATCGGTTGTGGTGCGCCGAGATATCGATGTGGACGTTGAACCTGAGGGCCAACATGTTTGAAATGCTAATCATTTCTTCAGAACATACTAATGCACATGTCCTGTGAATATGAACTTCCTATTTCTAGTCTTTCAAGGAGTTCCAGTTTTTATGAACACAAGTGTATACGAAGTGTGTTAGGGGTGCAAGTTCATCAAGTAATGTGTCTAATTTATTTATTTATTTATTTATTTATTTATTAGTTTTTTTTTTTTTTACAAAATCCAATACTGGACTGGAAAATAAAGTAAGTGCTGCAGAAGGCACTCTTGCTTATCATACTGTGTTCTAGCACCTCATTCAGTAGAATGCTTTATAAAAGGTATGAATTCATTCTTTTGTTGATGTCTCACAGGTGCTAGCAACCATCATCATCATCATCATCATCCTCATCACCATTGTACAGTTCCAGTTTCCTGGGTACTATTAATGAGCTTCTTCCTGCCCATATACAACTTGTCATGGAGAACATCATCCACTGTCCATCCTCTGGCAACTATATCAATCTTGATCATGTCCATCCATTGGGTTTTAGGCTTTCCTGCAGGTCTTTTCTCCTCCACCTGTCTTTCTAAATTTATTCTGACTGTTCTTATAGGCTCCATCCTCATCACATGCCCGTACCACCATAGTCTGGATGTGCCGATTCTGTCTAATAGGGATGTCTTTATTCCGGCTTCTTTTCTCACCTCCTCATTTCTTAACTTGTCCATCTTGGTCTTCTGGATAGTGGATCTAAGAAATTTCATCTCTGATGCTTGCAGTCTTGATGATCTACTTTTGTGAGGGTGCACGCTTCAATACCATAGATCAATATTGATATGAAATACCTGTACAACATCATCAGTTTGGCCAATTTTGGAATCATGTCATCCTACAAAAGTGTTCTTACTTGTTGGTTGAATTCAGATCTCTTTTGCACTCTGTTTGTAATTTCCTTTCTGACCAAATTATCACTGGAGATTATACTTCCAAGGTAAGGAAAACTATCCACACACTCTAACTGGTGGTCTCCTTGCTTGTTTTACACTTGCTGGACGCCCTTCTCTGTTGACTGCCATCACCACTGTCTTGGTCTCGCTGATGTTGAGGTTATATTCCTGGAACTGGGATTTCCACACATTGAGTGTGGTCTGTACTTCCTCTTCTGTTTCACCCCAAATCATTTCCTTGATGTTCTTCATTATATTGTCCATAACACTATATTTGTAAGTAGTACAGGAGATATTATAAGTAGAATTTTGTGAACAGTATAAATTTATTAAGGATGAGCTGTGTGTTTAATAAAAAAAATTGTTAGCTGAATTGTATAATATTGTATTATAGGAAAATTTTCTTCTCTTGTTAATTTAATATTTAGTGCTTGACGATAATGTATTTTAGTGTACCATTTGCCACCAAGGTCGACACCTCATTTGCAAATAAAGAGATTTTGATTTGATTTGAACAGTGATGAACAGTAGTGGGGACAGTGCACTTCCTTGCTGAACTCCACTCTTGGCCTGAAATCATGACGATCGACCTTCCCCAATTTGTATACAGCTAGTACAGTCTTTGTACAACTTCTGAATTTTCCTTACCAGTCCTTCAGGCACATTTCTTTCCCTCCGGCACTCCCAGGTCTTATCTCTTATAACACTATCATAGGCCTTTTCTATATCCAAGAATACAATGACCAGGTTCTTGCCTTTCTCCGAATACTTTTCCATCAGCATGCGGGTGCTAAAAATTAGATTCATTGTTGATCTGTTACCTCTGAATCTATATTGCTCCCCCTCTAACTGTGGTTCAGTGATGGTTCTCGATCTCCTTTCAGTGATCTTCTCTAGAATTTTTAGCCCACGAGACAAACAATCACTACTGATCTGCATTTAGGGCAGTCGCCCAGGTGGCAGATTCCCTATCTGTTGTTTTCCTAGCCTTTTCTTAAATGATTGCAAAGAAATTGGAAACTTATAACAGCAGTGTTATTCCTCTATAGCTGGTGGGTTTTCGTCTGCTGCCTTTCTTAAACAGGGGAATTATAATGCCCTTGCTTCAATCTGCAGGTATTTTGTTGTTTGTCCATATGGCATTTAGTACTCTGTGCAGACATTGTATATCCCGGATGCCTGCTGCCTTTATCATGACTGCATTTGAAACCCGTAGGATATCGAGGAAATTCCTCCAGCACGATGTATGTGAGACAGATAATCAGGCAATTGTGAAGATGGTGGTGGAAGGCAACCTGGAGGAAGCGGCCAACAAGCTAGAAAATTTACTACAAGGCACAGTCATTTCAGAGCCTACATTTAAAAGGAAAGCAAAGCCTTGGTTTAGGAGAAATTGCTACATGGCAAGAAAGACTGCACTGAAAGCGCTGCACGCAGCCCTTGAAGCCCCAAACACCAATCTACTGGAAGATTACGCCAACAAGAGACGGACCTATAAGGCAATCGTAAAGCAGGAGAAAAAGCTATTTCAGGAGCAGGAAGAACAAAGATTGATAGAAAAAGCAGAGCAATGCCCATATAAAGCTCTTAACCCAAGACGCCCAAAATATCCGCAAAATATTCCTATTGAGGTTTGGGAGAATCATGTGGGCCACGTATTAAGTACAAGAGACACACGTCCTTCCAGTATTCTAACTCAAACACCCACGGGAGAAAAGGACCTAGACACTGAACGGTTTACATTCAAGGAAGTTGAAGATGCTATAAACAGCTCCAAGAATAATAAGGCTTGCGGTCCAGATAATATCTACAATGAACACATCAAAATTGCTTTCCCGACAAGAAGCAATAACATATGTCTTGAACCAATGCCTTAGGCAAGGAACGATTCCAAGCAGCTGGAGAAAGTCCACAGTCAAAATGATATATAAAGGAAAGGGAACCACTGAAGACCCAAACGCTTATAGAGGCGTCGCTCTCGAATGTACTATGCTAAAGATCCTAACAAAACTCCTATGTCAACGCCTTACTAGAGAAGTCGATTCCAAACTACCAGAAGAACAATTCGGTTTTAGAAGAGGGAAGAACACGATTCAGGCCACCAAGTGTCTAATGGATGATATTGAAGCAGGTACAACTAGAGCGGGAGGCAAGCTGTATACCATTTTCGTCGACTTCTCCAAAGCCTTCGACTCTATCAGCCGAAAAATTATAATGGAGAAACTAGACAGATTAATGAGAAGCAATGCAAGTCTCAAACGACTAATTCAGAACATATTGGCCTCAAACTGCATAGAAATTAGTGACGGAATAGCGAAGTCCAACCCAATTCAACAATCCACCGGTGTACTACAAGGGGATCCACTATGCCCACTACTATTTATAATTGCTACGGCGGACATCACAGAAGTAATCCCTGAAGAAACAAGCATATATATGTATGCAGACGATATCGTGATTGCCTCGAGGTCCAGCGAGAAACTGCAAGAGACACTTGACGCGCTGGTGAAATGGACAGAAGAGAATGAACTTCAGTTAAATGAGGAAAAGACAGTAACAATGACATTTAGGAAAGGAGGTAAAGCATCAGTGTTTCATATACATGGGAGACCTCTAAAGAATGTATCGAACTTCAAGTATTCGGGGGTCACACTACAAACTAGAGGTAATGTTTTCTCTACCCACATCAATGACAGGACAAATGCAGCAATCAGAGCCATCAACGACATAGAGAATTTGAATAAGCTATCTATCAAAACAGCCCTGAAAATATTTGACCTCAAAGTGTCACAAATGATCACCTATGGATTAGAAATTGTATGGCCGCATCTAAAAATGAAACAGTTCGAGCAATTAGAAAAAGTGAAAGCTACGTTTCTGAAAAAGGCACTTTGTGTCTCGAAGTATACGCCTTCAAGGCTTGTATATGAGTTAACCCGCGAACCTTTCTATGTAGAAGATGTCCGTTGTCACCTACCACTACCAACTACACCAACATATCTACAGTTCATAGAGAAATTACGAGCAAAGAAGAGAGACATATGGAGCGAATTTTACTCGATGGACGCAATGGTTTACAAAGACTGGCAAGCAGGAGGATATGAGCTCAGACACATAATTACACACTTTGCAATACACGGATTTCATTACAAGTTGTGTAAAACAAAGAAATTCCATCAACCAGACACGGACTGTGTATGTGAACGTTGTGGTAAGAGCTGTGAATGATATCGTGCCATGAGCTATACTTGTCGGCGCGAATCGATGATAGCCTTCTGCAGAGATGACTAATGTTGTGTATTAATGTAAATATATTTTGGCCATTGGCTGCAATAAAATATTTTTATTATTATTATTATTATTATTATTATTATTATTATTATTATTATTATTATTATTATTATTATTATTATTATTTACTTCATCTGCTCCTTAAGATTTTCCTTTAGGCACAGACTTTAAGGCTGTCTCAGTTTCTGTCCAGGTGATGGGAGGTTCCTCACTGTAGGCTTGGATTTCTGATTCTGTATTTTGTTCTTGAGCTGGTCTATTCAGTAGGTGGTGCTAGCATCCATGGGGATATTAAAATGCTCCCCATTATAGTTCATTAGGCCTACTTTGATGCAAGAATGTAGGACTGCAAATTAAACTTCTTAATATTGAAAGCAGGCCAAATGAAACTGCAGAAACTATTTCAAGTGATATCACTGACAACCTTAAGAAATTCAAAATTAAGGATAAATGTGTGATATTTGGTGGTGACAATTATAATACACATTTTAGTGGTATTAAGAGAGGTGATGGCAATAATGTGTTTTGCTGTTTTCTAACCTCAAGAGGGTGCTTAACAAGGTGTTGGTTGGAGTGGGATGCCCTGCTCATGCATTCAGCATTGAACCGACCTCCCTGAAATTGACTTGCAAGGCTTAATAATGAAGACATATAACCATTTTTCAATATATACTGTCCGTATTGAGTCTCTAAAATTTTTTTGTGACTTTGTTGAAATAGAGTAAGTTACCAGCAACTTCTCAGTCATTGCATGATGGTTGTCACTATTTGCAGCTATTCAGAGATTTGCGGAGATGTTTTCTGCTCTGAAATCCTTCTTCCTCTCAAAACAAACCTCCAGCAGTTCTCAATAATTTTTTTATGGATCCTATCAGTGAGTTTGGACAAACAAACAGTCTTTAGTTGGTGTTTCTAATAATTTGATGTGATGAATATTCTAGATTACCTCTGTGATGTTCTTAAAATAAGATAGATGATAATTTCACATCTGTGAGGGCAAAAGAAAGGATGGTTTAGATGGAAAATGATGGTTGAACATCTAAGGTGAAAGTTGTAAAATGCAATAAATACGTCTTTACCACTGCCAAACACGTGTTAAGTTTCCACAATAGGTCTACTTAACTTTTATAAGATCTCAAGTGATCAAGTTCTTAAATTGATCAGTAGTAGTAGTGCCGGACGAGTTGTAATGAAGCATGTTCCATTATGTGACCCTATACGTCATGTATGAATAACTATCCAATCCAATTAATTTACATGTTATTAGAGCACTTTACAAGTAATTTAAGTTATGTTTATGAATTTTAAATTTAATATCACTCAGCTTATTACTGTTAATTATTCCAAAAATCATTTCATTATATACATATGTATATATCCTTGCCCTACATGGATTGAGGTAAGATATGATTAGTAAAGTCAAAAGTATTACATTAGCATGGCATCTTCATTCATAGAGATCTTCACCCTCTCGTAAGACAGCTGACACATTCTATCTTGACTGGATCAATACTGTACTCTTCAAGGTCACCAGAGTAAGTATATAAAAACTCAAGAAACTTCTTTTAAAATGTCGCTGTACAAGTTACCAGTCTGGCCAGTTCAGGCAAACATGTATGTTATGTCGTAGAACAAAGACGATATCATCTCTCTCTCTTTGATTCTACTTTGTACTGGACTTGCTTGGTTGGTCATCTCTTATGTTCCATAGCTGCTCTGAACTACTCCGTACAGGAGGAGTGACTGAACATAACAATATATCTCATTTGGAGACTCTACCTGACGGTAACAGAGTAATTGTTTCATTCGTATTAGCCCAATTCTCACCTCCCACCTTATGGTTTTTTTAAACTTTTAAGAACGCCGTTCCTAGGTGACACTCTGAGAAGAAAAAGAAGGAGGAGTTCACTTTTCAGTCCCACAAGGAGCTAAGGAAATAAATAGTCAAACTTTGGCAGAGCACCGCATGAGGAGGTAAGGATGCCCAGTATCTGGAGATAGGCCGCTAGCGACTGCAGTACTTTCCCAGTAACCACTCATCACCTTGCCATGACCTAAAACTTGTGACTGGGAGAGGATGAAAAACACACATCATACTACCCGAGGCAGAGAGGCTGGCTAGACAGTCAGAGAAATGACAATTAAGGAGGTTAGGCTAGGAAAGGAAAAAATAGAAATGAAGAAAAAGCATAAAGGTCTCTCAGGCAACTGTGGGGACACCTTGCTAGTCTGGCTGTACACTGATGTGGTGGTGGTGATTGTTGTTTTAAGAGGAAGTATAACAGGGCAATCATCTTCTATATAACACTTATCAGAGAGAAGAAATGGAAGGGATCTGAGGCTTTAAAAAAATGAAGATATTTGCCAAAGAAAGACTCCCTAGGCCTTGAATGCTCTCGAATACCGTCGGGGTCAGAAAAGAACAAGAGTTGACCAAGTGAGGTCGGATAGAATAGATGAAAGGTGGTGGTGAGGTAAGTGAGGAGCCTGATACAAGTGGAAGCAATGCCAGGACTCAGCTGAGGGTCCCATAGTCGCCAATGCATGCTCCTAAGTTAAGAGCCCCTGGTGTGTCTTTTAGTCACCTCTAGTGGTGGTGGTGGTGATTATTGTTTTAAGAGGAAGTACAACTAGGCAACCATCCTCTATATAACACTAATCAGAGGAAAAAATGGAAGGGATCCGACACTTCGAAAAATGAAGATATCGGTCAAAGAAGGACAAGGGCCACGAAGGGCGTGAAAATGAAAGACTCCCTAGCCCTCGCAAACCTAATAGCATCGGGGTCGGAAAAGAACAAGAGTAGACCAAGGGAGGTCGGATAGGATAGATGAAAGTGAGGAGCCTGGCACAAGTAAGTGGAAGCAATGCCAGGACTCAGCTGAGGGCCCCGTGGTCGCCAACCCACGCTCCAAAGTTCAGAGCCCCTGGGCCTACAACTAGGCAACCATCCTCTATATAACACTAATCAGAGAGGAAAAATGGAAGGGGTCCGACACTTCGAAAAATGAAGATATCGGCCAAAGGAAGACAAGGGCCACGAAGGGCGTGAAAATGAAAGACTCCCTAGCCCTCGCAAACCTAATAGCGTCGGGGTCGGAAACGAACAAGAGTTGACCAAGCGAGGTCGGATAGGATAGATGAAAGTGAGGAGCCAGGCACAAATAAGTGGAAGCAATGCCAGGACTCAGCTGAGGGCCCCGTGGTCGCCAACCCACGCTCCAAAGTTCAGAGCCCCTGGGGCTTAGTCACCTCTAATGACAGGTGTTACTCTACCACTCCCACTCACCAATCCTGCATGGGGTAATCCAGAGATGGCACAGCCCTCAGGATCAATGTGTACACTTAAGTTAAGGTCACAGTGTCCCTAGAGGTGGGGATGTCCCCTTTAAACGGCACATTGTGTTAACTGTTGTGGTGATCGTCCTGCCTCTTGAAGAGGATATCGGGTGGAGGTAAGCAAAATGATCAGTTGAAAAATGTGCGATTTTCCTGTAAGTTAGGGCCAGGTTATTGGTGACTTTTCAGCAGGCGGTTCCCTTGATATTAAAATGGGAAATCTTGGAGAACTTTGTTCATGGCTTGCACAGCACTCCGGTGACTTGACGCACTTTCACCCATGAGGTGGTGGTGGTGGTGATTATTGTTTTAAGAGGAAGTACAACTAGGCAACCATCCTCTATATAACACTAATCATAGGGAAAAATGGAAGGGATCCTATACTTCGAAAAATGAAGATATCGGCCAAAGGAAGACAAGGGCCACAAAGGGCGTGAAAATGA
Source organism: Anabrus simplex (assembly GCF_040414725.1). Classification (NCBI taxonomy): domain Eukaryota; kingdom Metazoa; phylum Arthropoda; class Insecta; order Orthoptera; family Tettigoniidae; genus Anabrus; species Anabrus simplex. Next base: position 1,717,240,011 of record NC_090265.1, read on the forward strand.
AAGACTCCCTAGCCCTCGCAAACCTAATAGCGTCGGGGTCGGAAAAGAACAAGAGTTGACCAAGAGAGGTCGGATAGGATAGGTGAAAGTGAGGAGCCCGGCACAAGTAAGTGAAAGCAATGCCAGGACTCAGCTAAGGGCCCCCTGGTCGCCAACCCACGCTCCAAAGTTCAGAGCCCCTGGGGCCCTTTTAGTCGCCTCTTACGACAGGCAGGGGATACCGTGGGTGTTATTCTACCGCCCCCACCCACAGGGGGAAGCATGTTTGTTACAAAATATAAAAAACAGAAAAACCTAGAAAAGGTGCAAAAGCGTCTCACCAACAAGGAATATGAACTATTTCCTCTGTGGTACCATAGTGTAATGTACTGGAATTGTTATTTTGAAACTTTAGCAGACTGAGGTATTTATTTTGAAACTTTAGCAGACTGAGGTATTTATTTTGAAACTTTAGCAGATTGAGGTATTTACTTTGTTCTTTCCTTTTTTTTTTTTTTTCCTTAATCCGTTTACCATCCAGGGTTGGTTTTTCCCTTGGACTCAGCAAGGGATTTCACATCTACCAACTCATGGGCAGTGCCCTGGAACATGAGACTTTGGGTCGGAGAGATACAACTGGGGAGGAGGAGGAGTAGGGCCAGTATCTCACCCAGGCAGCCTCACCTTATATGCTGAACATGGGCCTTGTGTGGGGATGGGATGATTGGAAGGGATAGACAAGGAAGAGAAAAGGAATCAGCCGTGGTCTTAAGTTAGGTACCATCCCAGCATTTGCCTGGGGGAGAAGTGAGAAACCACAGAAAACCACTTCAAGGATAGCTGAGGAGGGAATAGACCCTCTCCCACACTCTATTCATTTGACCTCCCTGGAATCAAATACTGGACTTCGGGGGTGGCAGTTAATCATACTAACCACTACACCATGGAGGCGGATGTTGGTTTCTTTTTTCCTTAATCTGTTTACCGTCTAGGATTGGTTTTTCCAGCGAACTCAGCGAGGTATCCCACCTCTATCGGCTCAAGAGCATGGACCTGGGGCGTGAGACATTTGGTCGGAATGGATAAAACTGGGGAGGAGGACCAGTATGTTGCCCAGGCAGCTTCACCTGCTATGCTGAACTTGGGGCATTGTGGGAGATGGATAAGAAAGAGAGAAGGAACTGGTCGTGGGCTTAAGTTAGGAACCATCCCAACATTTGCCTGAAGGAGAAGTGGGAAATCACGGAAAACCACTTCGAGGATGGCTGAGGTGGCAATCGAAGTCCCCTCTACCTCCCGATGTTGAGTGAACCCCGTTTTCCAGCCCTCGTACCACTTTCCAAATTTCGTGGTAGAGCGGGAAATCGAACCCGGGCCTCTAAGAGTAGTAGCTAATCACACTAACCACTACACCACAGAGACGGCCGTTTACTTTATTACTATACCAAAATGATTTTTTAAAATGTTGTCCACGTGTCCTCTGTCATGATTCCAGTTAAGGAATCTCATTAAGCCTTATTCTATAATTAATCCTACCAGGCCTATAGGAAAGAGGAAAGAAGCGAGGCAGATGTTCACAAAATAAATATTCTTTAACAGACCGTAGTAGCTGTCAGTGTTTTTCTCTGCTTATGTAGGCTACTCGTAGTTTCATTCCAGATATTGCATTTTATAGATAGAAGCCTTGCTCCGTTTTAATATAGGACCATTGGACTAAAAAATAAAAACACGTTTTAGAACTGAAGCCATCTGAAATTTTACTTTAATATTTGAAATACCTAATAAAATGTCCAGCAAAGTGGATCCTCGAATGTGTACGAAAAAACAAGGACAAAGACAAAGCCACCTCCGTATAGGCCATGAAGGCCCTTGGAGGAGTGGAAGGTAAAGGCTTCCACCATTGTTAACCGCGGCACGTGATGGGGTAGAGTGGTTAGTTCTACGCCCGGCCGCCTTTCGCCCCAGGAATTACCCTGGTACTCATTTTTGGTGTAGGTTGAGTGAACCTCAGGGCCATATGCACCTCCGGAAGTGGAAATCTCCTTTCTTAAATTTTACGACTTCCTGACGGGGATACGAACCCACGTCCTTGCGGGCGAACCGAACATGCCTTTACCGACTCGGCCAGGCAGCCCCTAGGCCTATGTGTACGTATACCGCCTGAAAATAACTAGAAGGGTAGGAAATCTTACGCTGACTAGCTGTAATAATTCAGGCTAACGCGTTATACACATAAACCGAACCATAGTAGGGGGCGTCCAGATTCTCGCGCCGCACCTGGCCTCACCGAGGCAGCACGTAAAGCTGTCTTTACACTAAGCGCAATTTCCTCGCGTAGTGTAGACGCCCCCCAATCCCTGAGTAATTGCGGAGTGAGGGCCCTCGCTGCGAGCCGGAGCTCAGTCGGTTTTTGTGCGCGCATCAAACGGTTTCGCTCATCGAATTTTGCTCAGTGTAAACGTGGTCCCCATAGTTGCGCGAGGTATGAATGAAGAACAGTGCTTGCAGCTCATCGAGCTCTACAAAAAATCGAGATTTTATGTGGAATCCGAAAAACAGAAATTATTTCAATCGCAATAAAAGAGAAGATGCGTGGAATGAAATTAGTTCTCACCCAAACTGTCCTATTTCTACAGTGAAAGGGAAGATGAGAGCGCTACTGGGATCATATCGAAGCTGAAGATCGAAAGAAAATAAGAGCAGAGTCAGTGGATCAGGTAAGCTATTGGTTTATACTGCAAAATTGTGTCATTTCATCACTTTTTTAAGCCTACCGGTACCTATCTTGAAGCATTCTTGGGTCATTGTGAGGAACTTACACTGACCGACACGAAAAACGCAGCACTTCAATTTCTTACAAAGACTGAAAATTATTTTAACTTTACGACATTTTTATGACATTAATCTACTATATGATGATGAAATATTGTAGTACGGTCCAATGTAGGTGTCTAACAAAGAAACAACAATGAAAAAACGATTATAAACAAATTAACTCATAAAGGTAATGCACAGCTGCAGCGACTGGAGGGACAAAACAATTTTCCATGTTGGCTGCAAAACCAGAACTGAAGCTTTCAGGCTTATCGAAGGCGGCTCGCCCCACTCGCGTTATTTTTCACTCTGAATTGCGCTCTGTTTTGGGTAGTGCGAAATTTCACTCGAAGCGAGTAAGTTTAGCCCGAGCGACTTTCGCGAGGGTGTTTCGCTAGTGTAAACGCAGCTTAAGAGCTGACTGGACACTGTACACCACAGAACACCAATGCTGTACACCTGCTTTCACAGGAAATGTTGAAAGCGGTCAGCACGCACAAATTGCATAGGCGCAGTGGCTTCTAGAAATCACGTTGCTATTCATCTTGTTCTCTTTTTTCTTTCTTTTTTTCCTCTCTCTCTGAATAACGTTTCACAGCCAGAAGAGGAGATGGGATGTTTCAATGCACTGTCTCATTAACCACAAAACAAAAAAGTCACAAACCGTTAGGCCTAAGTCAGGGAATGAGGTGGCGAAGTCCGTTAATCGAAAATCTGACGAACAGCTTGTAGTGAATTTGCCTATGTGAGAGCCGTTAGAACGCGTCGTGGTGATTCTGACGAGTGATTCAGTTATTGACCGAATCATTTGCCTTCCCCTGCAACGAATAACTAACTGTCAACTAGTGCGTGCCTGTACACCTCTAATTACGCCTTGCTAATGTGGATATTCTCATATGTATGGTTCTCGTCTGTCAGAAGAATCTTGTTTGTTAAAATCAGCCGTTTAAGAATTAAAATGAAAATCCACAGCCTGTTCCCAGTCATTCGACCGTCGGCGAGGATGAGAAATGTTCTGGCTGCCGAAGCCTATAGCACTCCTCTGGGACAATGGACAGATGAAATGTTAATGGAGAGTGTTGCTGGAATGAAAGATTGTAGGGAAAACAGGAGTACCCGAAAAAAAAAAAATCAGGCTCACCTCCGCTTGTCCAGCACCAATCTCACATGGAGTGACCGGGATTTGAACCACGGTATCCAGCGGTGAGAGCCCGGCGCGCTGCCATCTCAGCCATAGAGGCTCCGTTTATCTTATTTAACTCACATAATAAATAGGTTACAAATTATTCTAGCTTGAGAGTTGTGTATCAGCAATGTTACAAGATAATCGGAAACAAAATAGCGGCTCGCGTGTAGTAAATGAAATTCAGAAGTTGGGCAAGATTCATAGGAAGAAGGAGGTGAAGAGCACGAGAACTATCACTACGATCAACAAATGTCTGATGTTTGAAGGGCAACGGGATAGGGCACTTATGGTGTGTCAAGAAGTTAGTAAGATGTGTGATAAAGAATATCAACGAGGCAGATAGTAAGAAATTAAAGGCTATGGTGTCTTAAAGTGCTACAACGTAATACACGTAATATAACGTTGCACCTGAAGAGTTGTACCTCGAAGGTCCCTTGATGGTAACCGCCGCAAAAGATGCAGTGAGGCTGAAACATCACCTCATGTCTTGGGTTCCTGTGCCTTCGGCGAAGTTCTTCGAAACACCAGATATCACTTTAGGTCGTCCATAGCGCAAACGCTCCGTGAGAAAGGATTTCTAGTGCATGAGAAAGTCCATGGTATCGGAGTAAATGGCAACACGAGGATAGACATGATCGCCAATAAAGGGAAGAAAGGATATACTGCATATTAGATCCCTCAGATTTGAAACGCACTCCGACCAACCAGACGAAGTAGAGAGAGAGAAAAGAAGTCTATCTACCTACCTACAGTGCCGTATTGTAAGAACAAATACGAGCTGGATGATGTAGAAGTGAGGCGTCTCATGATCGGTTCGAAAGGGGCAGTCACTAAGAAGACGACAGAGCTGATGAAGACCTTCAACATCAGTTCCAAGGAGTGGGGGCTGAAAGCGCTCAGGGGTTCTCGTTTGATACTCAGACATCACTTATATTCGCCCGACTGAGACATAATTTACTTTGTTTTACTTTTGAATTAAATTGTTTTTGTATATTCTTTGTCTTAGGCAGCCTCCGAGTGGAGGAAGATTTGAGAAAAAAAAAAAAATATCTTCTACTCATTCCTCGAACAATATTGGCAATTGATGGTCAGGTAACAATCTTCTTCTTCTTTTTCTACCGCTATTCCCACGTCTGTGGGGTCGCGGGTACGAACTGTGTCGCACATGTGGATTTAGCTCTGTTCCACGACCGGACGCCCTTCTTGACGCCAACCCAATATGGAGCGATGTAACCACTATTGCGTGTTTCTGTGGTGGTTGGTAGTGTAGTGCGTTGTCTGAATATGAAGAGGAAAGTGTTAGGACAAACACAAACACCCCGTCCCCGGGCCGGAAGAATTAATCAGAAGCGATTAAAATCCCCGACCCGGTCGGGAATCGAACCCGGGACCCTCTGAACCGAAGGCCTCAACGCTGACCATTCAACCAATGCGTCGGTCTCAGGTAACAATATTACTTGAGAAATAATTTTAAAAGTTTTCTGCATCTCATCTCTATCGCTATTATCAGCCATTACTCAGAACTGTCGAGGCTGAGAATTATAGGTGCAGGGAAGTGCAGTATGTTGGGGCAAGGAGGTTGGATAACACAAATTTATGGTGAATTTATGGACATTATGAGTTTGGCCAAGATCTTGGCCATCTTTCACACCAATAAGTACATTTAATGCTGGTAAGCTATCAACTCTTTTGAGATTCATCTTGAATTTATCATATTGTTTACTAGGCAGCCCATGTTTATCCAAGTCGGTTGTTTTGATTTACCCCAATAAGTCTCCTCGCAGTCATGATCGATCGATCGATCGATCGATCGATCGATCGATCGATCAATCAATCAATCAATCAATCAACCAATCAATCAATCAATCAATCAATCAATACTGATCCACATTTAGGGCAGTCGCCCAGCTGGCAGATTCCCTATCTGCTGTTTTCCTAGCCTTTCCTTAAATGATTTCAAAAAAATTGGAAATTTATTGAACATCTCCCTTGGTAAGTTATTCCAATCCCTAACTCCTCTTCCTATAAATGAATATTTGCTCCAATTTATCCTCATGAAGTCCAACTTTATCTTCATGTTTCAATCAATCAATCAATCAATCAATCAATCAATCAATCAATCAATCAATCAATCAATCAATCAATCAATCAATCAATCAATCAATCAATCAATCAATCAATCAATCAATCAATCAATCAATCAATCAATCCTGATCTGCATTTAGTAATGACTGATAATGGCAATATGAGTATGCCCAAGCTTTAGTGTTGCTATACCTCTGCTTGTTATCACCTAATCATCAACTCACAATACGAGGAATGAGTAAAAACTAAAAATGATTAAGAATTAATTCATTATGCTGTAGCATCTTACGGCACCGTAACCACAATTAAAGGTGGGGTTGAAATATGTAGGAAATGGGTACATAGAACTTGGAAACTCGAAATTCGAGAAACCAATTGCGGATAGAAAATATGACTTACCGTACGTAGATAAGGTCTGCAGAGAATGTGGATAACAATTGCAGTATAATCAAGTACGTATATATCGCCAAAATATTATAAGCACTAATGGAAATTGAAGACATCCAATTCAGATTATACATCAGAATGAGCATATTACCGTATCTTATGCCAGTCCAAGTCAAACATGGCCTATTGTAACAATGAAATTGTAAGGTGGCGGGTGTGGAAAATAACGTCACGACGGGTAACTTTTAAATTCTATGACTAACATTAATGTATTTACTCCTAATTCTTTGCACACTACACAGACATACTAATTTACCGTTCTCGTTCCCTCAAATTGCACTTTCTTTGTCCAACCCTTGTCCCGTTTCCCTACGGGGTCGGGTATGAGGTGAGATGAATTTGTCGTGGCGGTTTTTTATGACCGGATGCCCTTCCTGACGTCAACCTCATCAGAGGAGTTAATGAGAGATGAAATGAATGACGTGATATATGATAGTAGGGAGAGGGTGAAACCCGGCGCCGGCACATAGCCTACTCCTGTCGAATAGCACCAAGGGGTCTGCTCAAGGCTTAACGTCCCCATCCGACGGACGAATCACCATCAACAGCGTCATATGCCCTCACTCCATATGAGCACTGCGGAGAGGTTTGGAATTTAATCCAGGCTTTTGGCACGCAATCTAGTGATTAGAAATTGTATACCACCACCTCCCCTACCCTGCCGGCCAACATTCAGATGGTGAAATTTTTTTCGACCAACGGGACTCGAACCGGCTAACCTCGGTGTTAGACCGTTTTTAGACTTCAGCGCCTTAACGATCATGGCCACCAGGCGGGCTGTTCCCTCAAATTGCACTAACACAAGTTAACACAATCGTACTAGTTACACATTATTCCACTACTGAAACCTATGTTCTAGAGTTCGGCAGTTATACTCGTCGTATCGTACACTCTCCGTCGTAATATCGAACATTGATCTTGCCGATCCGCCCTAGTGTCTCAACTTGGGAGCGTGGGGTGATGACCACAGGACCCTTAGCTGGCATTGCTTCCACTTGCTTGTACCATTCTCCTTACTTTCATCTAACCTATTCGACCTCCTTTGATAAACTCTTGTTATTTTCGGCCCTGACGGCATTAGGTATCGAATATCCCATGAGGTATGGGGGGGGGGTAGAATAACTCCCACGGAATACCCAGCCTGTCGTAAGAGGCGACTAAAAGGGGCCGCAGGGGCTCTGAACTTTGGAGCGTGGGTTAGCGACCACAAGGCCCTTAGCTGAACCCTGGCATTATTTCCACTTACTTGTGCCAGGCTCCTCACTTTCATTTATCCTATCTGACCTTCCTTGGTCAACTCTTGTTCTTTTCCGACCCCGACGCTATTAGGTTTCCGAGGGCTAGGAAGTCTTTCATTTTCACGCTCTTCGTAGCCCTTGTCTATCTTTGACCGTTACCTTCATATTTCAAAGTGTCGGATCCCTTCAATCTTTTTGTTATATCTGATTAGTGTTAGATAGAGGATGGTTGCCTAGTTGTACTTCCTCTTAAAACAACAATTACCACCACTTGGATATCGAGGCCTAGGGAGTCTTTCATCTTCACACCCTTCGTAGCCCTTGTCTTTCTTGGGCCGATATCTTCATTATTCGAAGTGTCGGATCTCTTCAATTTTTTTCTCTCTAATTAGTTTATATAGAGGATGGTTGCCTAGTTGTACTTCCTCTTAAAACAATAATCATCCCACCACCACCACCACCAGCCGTCTATTATTTTCCTCTGATTAGTGTTAATAGGGGATGGTTGTCCAGTTGTACTTCCTCTTAAAACAGTAATCACCGGGCGAGTTGGCCATGCGGTTAGAGCCGCGCAGCTGTGAGCTTGCATTCGGGAGTTACTGGTTTCGAATCCCACTGTCGGCAGCCTTGAAGATGGTTTTCCGTGGTTTCCCATTTTCACACCAGGCACATGCGACGGCTGCTTACATCTCACTCCTAGCCTTTTCCTATCCCATCGTCGCCATAGGACCTATCTGTGTCGGTGCGACGCAAAACCAGTTGTAAGAAAAACACAATAATCACCACGACCAACACCACCAATCTTGTCGATCCCTCTACTAAAGCTCACTTCACAGCACTGACTGCACTTGCTTGACTGTCGCTCTCCACTGACTGACCTTGAGACGTAACAATTGGTACTCTCGCTACGATTTCCGAACAGAAAATCTATTCCTTAAAATTTGTGTCATTCATCGCCTGGAACTACCTCGGAATTTAAAAGGACGAACTCGTGAAGTTCATTATTCTACGGTAACTGGTTTAGTGATTGCGTGTTTCAACAATATATTTTTTACAATTGGTTCTACGCCGCACTGACACACACAGATCTTAGGGTGACGATGGGATAGGAAAGGGCTAGGAATGGGAAGGAAGCGGCCGTGTCCTCAATTAAGGCACAGCCCCAACATTTTCCTGGTGTGAAAAAGGAAAACCACGGAAAATCATATTCAGCACTGTTGACTGTGGGGATCGAACCCACTATCTCGCGGATGCAAGCTCACACCTGCGCGCCCCTAACTGTACAGCCAACTCGCTCGGTGTGTTTCAATAATAAGTGCATTTGACTGCTAATAATAATAGTAATAATGGCGTGCGACCACCTAAGAGGCCTGGTGCAGGTCTTTCGAGTTGACGCCGTATAAACGACCTGCACGTCAATGACGTTGGGGCCCTACACATGATGAAGACGGCACACATACCCAGCCCCCGAGCCATCGGAATTAACCAAGGAAGGTAAAATCCCCGACCCGGCCGGGAATCGAACCCGGGACCCTGCGGACCATAGGCCAACACGCTAACTATTTAGCCATGGAGCCGGGCATTTGACTGCTACTAGAGGTGATCCTTCGAACGTATGCCCTACCGTGCCCAGGCTCCTCACTTTCATACATCCTATCCGACCTCTCTTGGTCAACTCCTGTTCCTTTATACCCCGAAGCTATTAGGTTTGCGAGGGATAGTGAGTCTTTAATTTTCACGTCCTTCGTGGTTCTTGTCTTCTTTGACCGGTATCTTCATTTTTCGAAGGGTCGGATCCCTTCCATTTTTTTCCCCCCTCTGATTAGTGTTATATAGAGAATGGTTGCCTAGTTGTACTTCCTCTTAAACAATAATCACCACCACCTGCTAATGACTCCATAAGTTTACCTAAGCAATTGTGACGTGTTCTTTTCTCTAAGTGATGTTGTAATGTTTATATCAATCATTATTTACCACATGAATTGTTTTTAAAAAGGTTTTCAATAACTTTTACTTTCTTTCTTTCTTAATCTGCTTACCCTCCAGGGATGGTTTTTACCTCGGACTCAGCGAGGGATCCCACCTCTACCGCCTCAAGGACAGTGTCCTGGAGCGTGAAACATTGGTTCGGGGGTACAACTGGGGAGAATGACCAGTACCTCGCCCAGGCGGCCTCATCTGCTATGCTGAACAGGGGCCTTAGTGGGGGATGGGAAGATTGGAAGGGGTAGACAAGGAAGAGGGAAGGAAGCGGTCGTGATCTTAAGTTAGGTAACATCCCGGCATTTGCCTGGAGGAGAAGTGGGAAACCACGGAAAACCACTTCCAGGATGGCTGAAGTGGGAATCGGACCCACCTCTACTTAGTTGACTTCCCGAGGCTGAGTGGACCCCGTTCCAGCCCTCGTACCACTTTTCAAATTTCGTGGCAGAGCCGGGAATCGAACCCGGGCCCCCGGGGGTGGCAGCTAAACACGCTAACCCCTACACAACAGAGGCGGACAATAAGTTTTACGCCTATTATCATTATTTATTAATTGTAACATTTCATTTTCGTTTCCTTCTCCATTGTGATTTTAATCTATTTTAAGATATTCCTGTTAAACATTAATTCATTTATTTTCAAATCTCTGGATTATTAGTGGCTCGTTAGGGCTTTGAAGGTCATCCTGCATTCTCCACCTGATTGTAAATTACTAAGCGTAATCATTTTAAAACCTTGTTTGGACACGGATCCCTTACATATTTAGTTATTATTTAATTTTTTAGTTTATTTATTTATTTATTTATTTATTTATTTATTATTTTCAACCCTGTTACGAGTTTGTTGAGTTTCATCAAATTTCCCAGTTTTGAGCTGTAATCAAATTTTCATTATTTCATTAAAATTTTGTTAAATGAAATGACTGTTTTTAATTATGCATTTTGAGCGAGATATTACCTTATTACGTTATCTACGCGCTCCTTATGTCCTCACGGGTAAAGGGTATATTTCAGCATCCTTTCAGTTGGGCTGTTTGGAGTGGGATTGCCCTGTAAGGTAAAATTGTGTGGTGTTTTCTGTAATTGCTATTTTCCTTGTGTTTTATGTTTTACTGTGTGGTGCTTTCTTGGACTGTATTTTGGTTTGTTCTCCTTTCTCCTACCCCTAAAATTCAATACGACTAATCACACCCAGAACTGATAAGGGGTAGTGTATCACCTGTCTGTCTTAAGAGGCGACTAGTAGGGGCAACTCTTGTTTATTCCAGATCCCGGCGGTATTAGGTCATAAGGCCTAGGGGGTCTTTTATTTTCATGCCTTTCGTGGCCCTTATCTTTCTTTGGCCGATGCCTTCATTTATCGAATTGTCAGACCCCTTTCATATTTTCGCTCTGATTAATGTTAATAGAGGCTGGTTGTCCAGTTGTACTTTCTCTTAAAACAATAATCACCATCACCGTTACCTTTCACCATGGTCAAAAAGGGATACATTAATATCAATATTATATTTCACCTCGTTAGTTACAAGTGTCCTTTGCACATTCCCGAAGATATTCTTAGTAAGATACCGGTACACATCCACTGAACATGTCTTGTAGATAATGTTCCGATATGTCACCTGTAAATCATATGGCATATCAAATCCTTTTGGAAAATCACTCTGACCTTTCTTATTGGATTAATTAATTCATCAAGACTTAATACTTGCACTTGTACAATTTCTAACTCTGTATTCGTATTACTATCTAAAATTATCTTGTATTGATCATGTAATTGCATTAAAAACCCCTGTAATTCAATTAGATGCAATTCTGATTGTTCAAACGCATCTGCAATATGAGCCCTTTAATACGTACAAAATTCTTTGGTATTTTCAGCTCATTCGCTGCTATATCATGCAAGTTAGTATTAATCGACTGGGGTATTGATTTAACTACGCTAATTTATTCATTTGGTACCCTTGTCATACACAACTGTTCCTGTTCTATTTAATTAATGTTACCTTAATAATAGTTGGCATCATTTCGGTCTAATATATCAAGTAAGGTTTTGATTGTTATACCTACAAAATGTATCAGCCCTCGTCTAGGCCTAATTCCTTCAGTTACATCTATTACCTTGGCTATCTTTTGATGTTCTACTAATCTCACAATGAGAATTGTGGTTCCTTTTCTATTTATGCACACAGAGCTCAAGTCTTCTGCAAATACATTACCAGTGTCGACACTTACGTGTGTAACTATACACTGAGCGGCCAACAGTCATGGGAAGACCCTGAATGTGATGTTAACGAGTTGCTCTTCCGCGAGCCCTCAAAACGGCAGCATTACGGTGAGGCATCGACTCTACAAAGTGTTGGAATCGTTCTGGAGGAATCTGGACCCACACATCTTGCACTGATATCCGCAATATTGCTGTTATGTAGTTGGTGCGAGGTTCATGGAGCGTACACCAGGATCGACAGCATTCCATAAATGCTCGATGGGATTAAGATCGGGGATCTGGAGGGCCAACCCATGGTTGTAACTTAACTGGAGTATTCTTCCAAACACCTGCGTGCCACCACAGAGTGGTGACATGGCGCATTGTCCTGTTAAAACACGGAATCTCCATCAGGATTATCTAGGTCCAAAAAGGGATGCATATGGTCTGACCCCCTGTGGTGGGGGTGGTAGAATAACACCCAAGGTATCGCCTGCCTGTTGTAAGAGGCGACTAGAAGGGCCCCGGGGGCTCTGAACTTGGGTTGGCGACCACGGGGCTCTTAGCTGTGTCCTGGCATTGCTTCCACTTACTTGTGCCAGGCTCCTCACTTTCATCTATCCTATCCGGCCTCTCTTGGTCAACTCTTGTTCTTTTCCGACCCCGATGCTATTAGGTTTGCGAGGGCTAGGGAATCTTTCAATTTCACGCCCTTCGTGGCTCTTGCCTTTCTTTGGCCGATACCTTCATTTATCGAAGTGTCGGATCCCTTCCCTTTTTTCTCTCTGATTAGTGTTATATAGAGGATGGTTGCCTAGTTGTACTTCCTCTTATAAAAGTAATCACCACCACCACCACATATGATCTGAAAGAATGTTCACATAACGTGCACCTGTCAGCGCTCCCTGCAGCCTGACAATGGGGCTTAATTGAGACCATAAGAACGCCGCCCAGACCAGAACTAAGCCACTTCCCGCTTGGACACAACCTTGTTGACACATAGGATCCATAGCTTCATGGGGCATACGCCACACTCTCACGCGCCCATCAGCTCGATACAGCTGGAACCGGGATTCATCGGACCACACCACACGCCGCCATTGTTCCATGGTCCATTGCCGATGTTCGCGGGCCCATGCACGTCGTTGAGCTCTGTGTCGCGGTGTCAGCAAATGGACACGAGTTGGTCGTCGTGTCGGCTGGTGAAGCCTATGTGGTGCAGTTGCCTCCTTACCATCCTGGTAGAAATGGGTTCCGGACTCCCAACATTCAACTGGGCGGTGATATGACTCACAGTAGCCCGTAGAGCGCCCAGTATGGTTTCGCGGAGGCGACGTGAGGTCCGTTCGTTTAACACCTGTGGTCTTCCCGTGTGGTGGTTTATGCGCCTGGTAACATTCTCTCTGCGATATTGAAGATCTACCCTCGACACTGTTGACCTTGGAAACCCGAATTCGGGGGTAATTTTCTCAATGGTAAGACCCATGCGCCGTGCGCCGATGATCATCTCACATTCAAAGTCAGTTAACTCGCAACGTGCTGCCATCTTCACGACAGTGGTGTCTGTGACAGACAGCTCAGCTACGCGGCAGCTAACCGCAACACCCAGGGCTCATACACGGTACATTTTCTAATGGGACACCCCTTCCCGTTACTTTTGGCCAATCAGTGCAAATCTCCTTTGTTATCAAAGTATATCCCGCGGATATTCTCATACGGAATAATTTAAAGGGCCGATTACCTAGATATAAGGCTCCTTTAAACAAACCCCTGAGTTTGGGGCAGTAGAATAACACACATGGTATCCCCTGTCTGTCGTAAGAGGCGACTAAAAGGGGCCATAGGGACTCTGAACTTTGGAGCGTGGGTTGGCGACCACGGGGTCCTTAGCTGAGTCCTAGCATTGCTTCCACTTACTTGTCCCAAGCTCCTCACTTCCAACTGTCCTATCCGGCCTCTCTTGGTCAACTCTTGTTCTTTTCCGATCCCGATGCTATTAGGTTTGCGAGGGCTAAGGAGTCTTTCTATTTCACGCCCTTCGTGGCTCTCGTCTTCCTTTGGCCGATATCTTCATTTTTCGAAGTGTCGGATCCCTTCCATTCTTTTCCCCTCTGATTAGTGTTATATAGTGGATGGTTGCCTAGTTGAACTTCCTCTAAAACAATAATCATCACCACCACTCCTTTAATCAACAAAAAGATGATAATTTTAAAGTCACTGTTCTCTCTGACTCATCGTATACCTCGCCTAGCAGCTTACATTCCTTGGTTCACTCCGTCGAACAATGATTTCTTACTGCCTTAACAATCACATCTATTTAGTACATAAATGCATATCTACAGGATTGCCGAAATCTTTCTTTAATTTTCCCTTAGGGTGTGGCACTACAATAGCACAGCTACTCTGTTACTACCCGTTATTCTGTGCTCAGGCTTCTCTAATCAATCATCTCCAACTGCATGACGTCCATGCTACAACCCTCCTACACACGACCTCTACCGGTAACTGGCTACATTTTCGGTTCCATATTAAGCCACACATTTGGGTTACAAAATTGACTGAAGGGATATAATAAACATTAGAAAGAAGCGGGGAGAAATCCTTCTGCAAAGCATAACTCTGCTTGATTACCACCAGTTGGAGCTAATGTCAAGCAAAACCAGGAATCATATCGTTTCTCCATTATTAGGTCGATCAATCAATGGATCCAGGGATCAATAATGGATCAATAATGGGTCTGCGTGACACTTGAAAATAAAAACCAAGATAGGAAAAATAATTTTGTCACATCCTACGACAGACAGGATTAGCCGTCGCTTTTTTCTCGTTACAGTATCTCCCCACACCACAGAGCATTTCCCATATTGATATTCTTAATCTAGAGCACTGATTTCTCTTAATTATATCTCATATTTTTGTAGCATTTCATTCTTAAAGTTTATTCCCACATTCTTAAGTAGAAAGTCTCTCTAAAAAAAGAAAAAAAAGTCCCTGGATCCTTAACACCTCAGCTTTGAACCCTATGGTTCCTGTCTTGCGTGGTTTGATATTTGGACGTACAACCTCGCTACCTTTGACAGGTACTGAGGAATGTACGACCATATGCACTCTGTACCAAATTACATTCACTCCTCACGTTATCATGATCGAATTTCTATACTTCCATAATTTACTACATGGCCTGACTGAATATATACACTAATCCTATCAGCAATAATATAATAACGACGATACTATAAGTTACGTGGCAGCCCTGTGGTAACTCATTTCGGTACTTTGGGACCAATACGGTCAGCCGACCTGGAGGGCCTGGCCGGCCTTTAAATATATTGTTCTCTTCGTCTGGTTTCCCCGTGCGTTTACTGGGAAGTGCAACGAGAAGTTCTGTCTCCAGCCACATCACGAATATTCCGGTATTCGTAACCCGAGCTATAAGACGGAGGCTAGCCGCGAACAGTCAAAGTCAGAATATGAAAAATGAAAACCTACAACCTATTTTCCAGTCATTGACCGGGTCAGGAATGTAATGAATGAAGCAGATATAGGCTGTTAGTACGATGGGGTCGCCACTCCCAAAGTGATTTATTAATGAATGATGGATGCAATGAAATGAGAATGGAGAGTGTTTCTGGAATGAAAGATGACAGGAAAAACCGGAGTACCCGGAGAAAAACCTGTCCCGCCTCCGCTTTGTCCAGCACAAATCTCACATGGAGTGACCGGGATTTGAACCACGGTATCCATCGGTGAGAGGCCGACGCGCTGCCGTCTGAGTCACGGAGTCAGAATATTGGAACCTTTCCCACCGTCCCCCATGACTCATGGGACCATGTGACAACACACCAACCCTTTCGGGTCACGAACACATGGGACCATGCTCCATGGAAGTCGATAGTCAAGGGATCTTTTTTGGTCTGTGCCGATTTCTCCTCATTGGGATTGTATACTTAATCCACTCACATGAAGAGTTATCGACCATTCGACTCAGCTAGATCAGAGCTACTCTCCCGTTCCTGAGGTCTGAACACGGACTCCTCAGGGCCGAAGAACGTTCGCGGCAAATGAAGGCTATAAAACATAAACTACCTTAAAGGCCTACAATGAACGGAAGAGGATTCTGGATGCATGTTTTTCGGTATAGATAGGCATGAAATCGTTTGGAACAATTTACTACTCACTCGGTGAAATATACAAATTTACATGCACTCTTGATACTTGTTACACAACTAATCTGAGCAAATCACTTATTTTAGCAGCGGAAAAAATCCGGGCTGCCATTGACATCGGTTGTTACCTCCACATTCCACAGACAAAATCTATGTGAAAGGCAACGTTAGCTGTTATTTTCTCTACTCCAATAAATTTTCCTTTTTGACACAGACGTAGATATCCATATCCCTCTCTACCAAAACAGAGAATAACCGAGAGGTTGTAATATGATTTCACTTTTTCACATACTATCACTTTGAATTGCCTGTGTCATATATTGCTTACATAATTATTACATTAGTTTGGATGTATGCTACACAAATTGTTTTGTGTATTATCGCAATTGTTTTGTGCGCGTCATCACCCGGTTTAGCATAAACCACTGAGTACCCTATCATATTCACAAAAACAAACAAAACAAGCCATGTTCCCCCAATGCGAGTATTCCATGGGACTGAATCCCGTATTACACATTAGACTCTATTTACACAAAAGAGAAATGTCCGCCTTTGAATGGTCGGCTAACGCTAGGAATCAATGAAGTAAAGATTTAAAAAAAAAAAAATAATCCGAACATTCCGACCATATCAGAAATCCGTCACTAAAACACGGAGAAGGAAAGAAAAGGACTCAAGTCTTCCATATAAAATAAACACAGACTTGAACAACGAACTATCATTTGCAATCACTACCAGTGGACTTTCACGAAGTCTAGATTCAAATCGACATCGATTAAAAGTAACCAACAAAAACACATCCTGAAAAAGAAAATATATCAAACACATGTATCAATAAAGACGATGGCTGTAATTTAACCGTTGTAACCCGCTGTCTTAGCGAGCTGTTGATCGCTGCTGTGCCCACATGAGGTTCGAACCTGAGACTCTGGTCGTCTCCATCCAGGGTACTGTAATCAAGCCCTAATTAATCTACTCGTGTATCGAACTGTCATAACAAAAATAAACATCTACATTGCTTTGTAGGTCATGGTCTACGGGGTGGCAATTAAAGCACTTGCTGTCTTTATTCTCAAAGAAACCAGAATGTTGGTTCGGCCAACCTTTCTGCTTGTATATCTTCCTCCCTGTTCCAGATTCTCCCCTCTCAGCCATAAATTCAGCTGACACTTGTCCCACGGTCCGGAGACAAAAAAAACACCATTCAGCCTGCTTCCCGCTAGGCCTTTTTCTCTCTCTGTGTCCATCAAATTAATTCATTAGAAAACTGGCACATTTTATTCAATGCTCGGACCAGCCCACATACATTCAGTACACGAGAATCATTTCTCAAATTCGACCGTTAATTCACATTTCATTCTCTCATATCTCTGGAGGTCTGGAGTTCGACTCGTATCTTCTCTCCTTCCAAAGTGCACCATCCGTTAGCCCCTGACCATAGCAATACTCCTATTTCTCCGCCTCTGAGGCGAGTGTGTGTACCTATCAGATACTACCCTATCTATCGGTATAAATCATCAATCAAAGTACCTTAGGTAAAATAATAACAATACTAATAATAATAATAATAATAATAATAATAATAATAATAATAATAATAAGAATCTTCTAACCTTTTGCTTGTAATGTATAGTATAAACACACTGCTCAAGTTACATTAAGAAAATAATAATAATAATAATAATAATAATAATAATAATAATAATAATAATAATAATAATAATAATAATAATAATAATAATAATAATAATAATAAAATTCAAATTAATTTAAATTATTAAATCCTTCCAAACCACTAACAGACCTTCTACATCTAACTTCAATAGTGTAGTGGAGGACAGGGGTTCAAACCTCGGCACGTCATTCCTTGAACATCACCAGTTACAGCCAAAACTTATATTACCATGCAACTACATGCTATTTCTGACTTTACGAACATAGTGCTGATTCTAGCCCAAGTTTTTCCTTTCATACGGGCACTTGTCGATGACTCTGTCACCTCGCTAATCCCTACGTAACTTAGGCACTTGCTCAGATGAGATCTACATTATTAATCTACATATCATTCTACTCCTTTTCCCCCCTCAATTCCTTCTCAGCACTAAATAAACAAATTATAATAACATGCAAATATATCCACTAAAAGGGGTCCCCTATTCCATACACTAACACAGGATCACTCCCTTCCCATATCTAATTAATTAATTGAAACAAAAATGAATAAAAGGATTCCCGACCATTCTTGGGCGGATTAAACCTATTTATATGTTATTTTAACCCTATACTTCTTGACTATTATTTACAAAGGGAAATACTAGCATTGGAAAGAAACATAACTTGGTACTCAACAGTTGACGTCTTCGGCCCTGCCCGGAGGATCCGGAGGCCTGCCCATGTTGGATTACTCCATGGCGCTGGATCCTGTAGTCCTGGAGTTCAGAAGTTCCATATCTTGTCTTGCGTAATCCATTTTAGTAACACACGGATCACTGAAACTAGATTGTAATTCACACAATTTATCAATTTCTTGCACACGTGTTACCGTTCACTCCTATTACTTCTTTGTCTACCCACTGCCAGTTACAAGGAGATGAATATATCGGCTACTTTCAGCTAGTCTATTACACTGTTAAACCGGGCGTTCCCTGCATTCGTATGATGCAGAATTTTCTATCCCTATCTTCTGTATGGTCTAATAGTTAAGGAACACTCCTCACTAGATTGTTAATCAGTTAATAATCTGACCTACGCTCTGTTCAGAAACAGCGTGATTTTATACAGTTCTTTGTTCTGCTCGAGAAATTCTACGTACTATCAAGTAGTTGTTATGCAAAATCCTACTTCATCTTTCACGAAGTCTTAGTCTACTTTGCAACCGATATCTTAAGTATATCTCATTACCGTACTCGTCTGTTGCCTATCACAAATTATAATCACAAAAAGAAAAAAAACTGAAAGATTTTCCCTGCCGCTTTGTTCACAGAGTATACCAAGGAGCGGTAATCCGATAGCGAAGCGACCGTCGTTTCTCGTCGAAAGCTCCTCAACGACTACTCCAGTTCCCTGGAACTGCAAAAAACTTATACTAGCCCCGGTGGTAGGGGCGGTTTAGTGACTTCATCCCCACTCTTATTTTGACTGCTCCTGGATAAACCAGCCTGTCGAAGTTAGCAATACGCTAGACTGTGTGACTCGGATATGCACAAGTACGCTATGCCATGCGGAATTTGATATGTTCGGCGGATCTGCCGTAATTAATTTATCATCTTGGAGGGGAAATAGGGAATCCCCAAAAGCATCTGGTTTCAGCCATGGCGTCCGTACGCTACGGGTCTTATATAACTTGTTTACCAACGCCTTTCGCTTGGAGAGTATTTTCTATCAGAACTCTTGACTTTATAATTCCACCAAAATTCAGCACACTCCTCTAACAGGTGCAGTTTTGTTAATCAAGCCTTATTTACGCCAAAAATGCATTAAATTTAGCCCGATCGCTCTGGCATCGCTGTACGCTTGCAGATGTTTTCCAATATGGAGTCGCTAAATAGTGTTCTTCTCCTGCTTCTTCTATGACGTGTGCCTAGCTCGGGGATTCCTTAAGCCACCCAGTGGGCGGGTGAAGGCGCCTCTCTGGCGGGCTTCGTATTGCACAACCTGACGATACCCCCAGCATCCACACAAAGAAAGCTTGCTGCCAGCCTCCTTACCAAGCATATCACTTGAAATAAATACTAATTGTGCCGGTACGGTCACATCTGCCCCTCCGTTGGTTTCAAGAAATTTGAAACGGAGTTGCGAATTTCTTGAATAATTACTACTCAATCCGTCCTAAGATCAATCTTCTGTAGCTGCTCTAAGTTTCTGTGATTCCAACCTCAACTGGGCATTTTCTCTCTGGAGCAAGAAACATACTCGTGCCATAATGTCGCGTCTCTGGTACAGCTCTACGCACTCCTCACAACTCTGGTCACTCAAATCATCTCGTTCCTCCACCGTCATTACATGGACTGCTGGATCTTCTTCACCATCTCCTTCTTCGTGCCCTGGATCCTCATCTTCGTCTCTCTCTAAATCCTCTTCCTCTTCTTCGGCATTCTCGTCCACCTGATTGGCGTCTATTCTGCTGCTTCCTGGAGGATGGTACAATTTCAAATTGGCGGCATTGTACACTGTCTCAGTCGTGCCGTCCATGCTCTGGACCTTGTAGGAATTATTATCCAAATTTTCGATGATCCGATACGGCCCAATGTATAACTCCGCAAACTTATGATAAATTTTATTTGCGGGATCGGAGATCGCTGGTCGTTTGACAAGAACAAGTTCTCCAACTCGCAGCGGACGATGGTACCTTTTTCCTCGCAATCGCCGTAATCGCTTCTCTGCCTGGCCTTTCAAATATTCCGCCGTTGTCTGTATGCAGAGTTCCACGGATAAGCGGGGGTCTTGAGGGCATTGGATTGCATTCACCCAGGGTCTTTTTGGAATTTCGTCGAAGTGAACGACGCTTGGGATCATCCCTGTCGACTCGTGGACCGTCCCATTCACACATTCCTCAATAATAGGAAGGACGTCCACCCATCGCCAATGTTGACGGGAACAGTAGATCCGGCAAAATTTGCCTATCTCCCGCATGATTCGCTCGGCTGGATTTGATTCGGGGTGGCGAATCGTACTCAGGTGATGCTTCACCCCCAATCGTTCAATATCCCTTTTAAAAGCTCCGGACGTGAATTGAGAACCGTGATCTGTCAAAATACACTCCGGTTTACCCATCCTCGGAATGATTTTATTCTTTATCTGATTGATGACAGCTCTGGTATTCGCTTTTTGTACGGGGCAAAGTTGGATAAACTTCGAAAAGACATCGACGCAAACCAAAATATGGTGCATCCCGCGTCGTGCCTTGGGTAAGGGACCGTAAAAATCTAGCGCGAAGAGCTCTTTGGGCTGCTTCGGCAACAAAGGTCGCGGCAGTTGTTTAAGCAAAAAGGTGTTGTGCTTCACCCGCTGGCATATATCGCATGTCATCAGTACACGGCGGACAATCTTCCTCATATTTGGCCAAATGAAGGTTTCCTTTAACGTTGATACAACCTTGTCGATCCCGGCGTGACCAATGGCTCGGTGTGCCAACCAGATTAAGTCCTCTTGTAAAACGGGCGGCACTACAATCCTGTATCGAGTGTGATTATCATCGACAAACTTATGGAGAATCCCGTTGAAGTAATTGTACCGTTCTGCCTTCTTCTCTATTTCTGAGTGCTCGGCGGTACCCGGTTGTAATTTCCGCTTGAAGAACTCGATCAATTTCCCTGTTTCCGGATATCTTTCCTGCTCCTCCCCTATAGTTTTCAACTTTTCTAGAGTGGCATGGTCCTCATCTTCCAGCTGGATGTGAAAAATGGAAGTTTCGCTGGAGTCCGGGTTTCGACTTAGGGCATCTGCAATAATGTTGTTTTTTTCAGCGCAATGCTCAACCGTTAAGGCAAATTGTTGGACGAAAAGACACCAACGATTGACCCTTTCGCTCGTCATAGTCGACTTGAGCATGAAAGTTAATGCCTTATGGTCTGTCCGAAGGACAATGGGGAAGCCATAGATATACTTCCGCCAGTGACCTAGGGCTGTGACGATAGCCAACATCTCGAGTTCAGTCACTGTGTATTTGAGCTCGTGAGATCTCAATTTGCGGCTCATAAATGCCAGATACGTGATTTTTGGTTGTGCCTCCGGGTCTTCTTGGTACAATACAGCACCGACCCCAATTTTCGATGCGTCTGTTTGCACAATGAATTTCTTAGAATAATCTGGGTAACCTAATTTAATGCTGTTGGCGAGGAGTTCCTTCGTCTTATTGAAAGCGGCTTCGCATTCCTCGTCCCACTTCCAACGGTTATTTTTCTTTAGCAAATTTTGGAGGGGTGCTACGACTTCGGTATACCCAGGACAGTGATCAGAGAAGAAATTACAGATCCCTAAAAATTGCCGAACGTGCTTGACCCTAGTTGGTCTTGGAAAGTTTTGAATTGCTTGAATTTTGACGGGGTTTGGGATCACGCCATCGGAGTCAATCACGTGTCCCAAAAATAAAATACTCCTTTGACAGAACTGTGACTTTGGAAGGTTGACTTTAAAGTTGTTTCGATCCAGATCGAGCAAGAGCTTCTTGATCTTTTCGAGATGGTCCTCGACTGTCTCAGATGCCACCAAAATGTCATCGATGTACCTTACCGTAAATGCCTTTACCTCGTCGCTAAGATTTCTATCGAGAGCTCGGATAAGAGCAGATCCCGCGTTCATAATGCCGAACGGAAGCCGATTGAAGACGTATGTCGTCTGGTCAAACATAAACCCAGTCAAAATTTTGGTCTTCGGGTCTAACTCTACATGATGAAAAGAGGAAGTTAAGTCGACCCCAGAAAACAACTTCATATGCCGAAATTTCTTCAGGATGTCCTTGATACAGGGGGCTTGATCATACTCGGGGACTAAGCGTTTATTAATAGCCCTCGCGTCAAGGCAAACGCGAAGAGACCCATTCGCTTTTTCAACAATTACGAGTGGGTTCAGGAAAGGCGTTGGGGACTTCATAATTAAACCACTAGCCTCCATCTCGCCAATGATTTTACTGACTTTGTCATGATACTTTTCTGGTACCGGATACGGTCGTTGCCTAAATGGTTCCCAACTGTTGACTACCAAGGTATATTGAAAGTTTGGGATCTTCCCCGGTCGTGAACCGAAAACTTCTTTACATTGTTCTAAAATTTTGAATAATTGGTCCTTTTCATTTTCCCCAATTTTGGCTTCATGAATTTTCCCTTGAATGGTTGAATCCAACGATGGTTCCTCTTCTGTCTCCAATGCTGCGATTGTCATTCCAGATTCCTCAAAGACTTTGTGGCAGATTACGTCCAATCCTATCCCGCTTTCTTCTCCCTCCGGGTTTCCTGAACAGATCCGTGTCGTCCAAATTCTTTCCTCGGTTTCTAAGTCTTCAAAATCATTTAACTTCATCTCGGTTTGGGCCGAATCAAATTTTAAACAAATTTCGTTTGTTTCCATATTAATATGGGCTTTATATTCCCTTAGGAAATCTGAACCGATGATGATATTATATTCAATTTTGGATAAAACGATAAATGGATGGGAAATAATATCCTTCCCAATCTCCAGTTCCAGATACGCTTGGCTATTGCAGATGGTGGTCCTGTCCGGAATTACTCCACGAACCTTGACATTTGATATTGGGATAACCGGGATATCATTTTTGGATTGAAGTTCTTGTAATAGAATTCTAGAGACAACGCTCACGCTGGCTCCCGTGTCCACAAGACAACGAACTCGAACCCCGTTAACCCTGATGTAAATAACGGGTAGTTCTCTTATGACCTTAATGTCTGTTTTCAACTGTTCCTCCAGTAAATCATCAGCTTGCACCACCCAGGTGTCTATTGTAATGACCGTCCATGACGTCTCCTGAGGATCGATAGCTTCCGAAAATCCGGCTATCTCCCCGCTTAGTAGTTGGGCTTTTTTTTAAGGCGATTCCCCTCTGTGGCCTCATACTCTGGCGCACAGGGGTTCAACCTCCCTTGATTCGCGTTATGCTGCTGTAACGCAAGACTCTCTGCCCCTTGACACTCATTTGTTTGGGAGAGTTGCCTTATGGGCTGCTCCCATATGTCTCCATTACTTCGCGCCTCGCGCAGTTCTTTAACGTAGCGTTGAGATTCTTTCTTACGGTCGTTCTGGTCTCCCTGACGATAATCTCCCCGTGGTTGCGGATTCCTATCGTTTCTAGGTTGCCATTTCGGATAGGGTCGCCGGTCCTTACGGTAACTGTCTCTCGTATAGGTTTGCCGACCGTAACTACGCCTATCCTCTTTCCACGGACGAGGATTCCACCTACTATCCCTTGAACGGTTATTTGTAGCGTACAATTCCCGCGTACTTGTCCCTTGGTCCTTTTGACCGACCAAATTAGCATTTCCTTGGCAGTTCACGATGTTTACCATTTCAGTCTGCCTGGTCCGCATGTGTTGGCCACCCGACGTCTGGTCCAGATGCCGTAACACTTGCTCCATCTCAACAGCTGTTTTTACATCTGCCGCTATCAAGATACGCTGCACGTCAGCGGGAAATTGTTTTGTGAGCGCTGCCAATAGTTCGCCTTCTGCCGGAGGGTTGTCCAACTCCCTCATCTTCACTAGCTGTCCTGTGAAGTACTCGCAGAAGCGCGTCGGTCCCGTCATCGAATACCGACGTGAGTACAATTCGAGGCGCAAACCCTGCTGCGTTTGCATTCCCCAATATTTGTCTAGAAATGCCCTCTTAAAGCTTTCGTACCCATCGAAGCAGTATCGAAATGCTTGGAACCACACAAGGGCCTGGTCCTCTAAAAATTTCTCGACAACCCGTAACTTTCGTTCAGACGAGATCCGGTTATCGCTCATGTAACCGTCCATCTCAATCAAAAATTTCTTTGGCGTCATATTGCCGCCGGGTTTGAAACGTTTTGGTTTGTCGTCCGCCATCTTCACCATGTTATAGATGGGGATAGGTTCGACAGGAAGGAGTGTTGAGTTATGCCCTAATGTCCCCGCTATCTGGTCTGGACTCATATTCATTGTCTGGAAGAGTCCTGATCTTTCGGATTGGGGCTTTGTGTCGAACGGATTAAATTGACTTGGTTTCATTGGGCTAAATTCCTTCCCAACTTCCTGAAAATTCTTCCCTACTTTAATTTTCCCAAACTCTTCCTTTAATTCCTGAATTATGGCGTCGTGGGTGTCTACTTTGAGCTTGACCTTCTGAGTCCTATGTGACCAATCCTCGATCCTGTCTGAAAGTTTATCGTCCCTCTTGTCGATTTCTTCCCGGATCGTGGTAATATTTACGGACGTTAGCTCTCTTTCTTCTGCTACACGCAGTTCGATCTTGTCGGTAAACTCCTGTCGTAACGCTTCGGCTTTATGGCGTACGTCATTCAACTTCATCTGGGTTTGGGATATTTCTCGAGTTATTGCCTCAGTTTCCCTACGCTGATTTTCTTGGTATTCGACTGTCGCCTTCATATGCTCGTCTAACTGCTCCGCGACACTTGTGCTTCGAGCCTCAACACAGTCAATGCGTTCAATTGCCGTATCCATGGTCTTACTGATCTCCTCCTGCTTTGCCTCAACGCTCCCTACTCGTTCTTCTAAACGTTCGGTTATCTTAATGCAGCGTTCCCGATCGAATCTCAATTGTTCGACCAATTCGTCCTGCCGCTCATCGATTCGCTCTAATCGCTTATTTATTTCCTCCCTTCCTACCTTGCACTCTGTCTGTACCTGGTCTATCATTTCTTTGATGTTTTCCTGAACGTTTCCAATAGCCTGACTCAGTTTTTCCGTCATCATTTCCTGAATATCCTCACTATTTTGATTTAGTTTTCCCGCTAAATTATCCTGAATACTTTCACTCGTTTGAATCAATTTTGCCTGCATGTCCTCGTTAGATTGATTCAGTTTTTCCATTAAATTCGCCTGAATATCCTCACTCATCTCCCGTAAGAGTTCCTTTAACGCCTCCATATCCATGATAATACAACTATTTTCATTAAAATGAGACCCCCTTCACCTTCGGACCTTGGACCTCGGGTTGATAGACGCACAAAACAATGTTCATTCAAGAATGCGTTCCCCCCGTTCAACTTCGAAAAATTTTGAAAATCCAAACATTAATTCCAAAACACCGCCTCAAACACGGCTAACTCGAAGTTGCCTAACATGTACACCCCTATTTCACCGAGTGCATAAACAACTTTTAAAAACCTAGCCTTCTTCATCAATAATCAATTTTGAATAAATTAATCACGCGCGCATTAAATTACCAACACAGGTGGTATATGCCAATAAAACAGGTCATCCGTCAAGCATTGAGGCAGATACACCCGATACAATAGGTCATACCGTCCCAAGACTTTCCGTCTGAAACCTAATTTATTGCCATTTCATAATCAGCTCAAGGGCCTGAGGTTACCCTTGCTAAATCACGAGAAATCTACCTTAATATGTAAATAACATTCACTACTAGCAATGAGGCCTACCTCAAACAGTACCTTCCGACTCATACCCGCGAATACGATTACCTGAAGGGTATCGATATTCATTTTTCCCCAGATTCTGGAAAATCATTTCATTGTTTCCTGGACTCGATTGACTCCTTATTTACCTTCCGGGTACGTCCATTGCTTTGAATGACCGTCATGGTTATTGCCATGATAATAATAATAATAATAACCACGACATACCGAAAAATTCCTCAAATTAACATTTATTATTTACTTAGTCATTCAGATTTACCTACTGGTCCAATTACGTGCATCCAAGTATGAACTAAATCAGTTCCTTGTCATAATTGGCCATTCCTATCCATTTTAACTTAGGCATATGTGCCATGCGCCCAATAAAGAAAAAAATTCAAATCCGAAAATACCTACCGAAAAATGCCGAAAATGCCTACACGCAAATGCCGAAAGTGCCGAAAATGCCAACACGGAGGGCGCCATATGGAACCTTTCCCACCGTCCCCCATGACTCATGGGACCATGTGACAACACACCAACCCTTTCGGGTCACGAACACATGGGACCATGCTCCATGGAAGTCGATAGTCAAGGGATCTTTTTTGGTCTGTGCCGATTTCTCCTCATTGGGATTGTATACTTAATCCACTCACATGAAGAGTTATCGACCATTCGACTCAGCTAGATCAGAGCTACTCTCCCGTTCCTGAGGTCTGAACACGGACTCCTCAGGGCCGAAGAACGTTCGCGGCAAATGAAGGCTATAAAACATAAACTACCTTAAAGGCCTACAATGAACGGAAGAGGATTCTGGATGCATGTTTTTCGGTATAGATAGGCATGAAATCGTTTGGAACAATTTACTACTCACTCGGTGAAATATACAAATTTACATACACTCTTGATACTTGTTACACAACTAATCTGAGCAAATCACTTATTTTAGCAGCGGAAAAAATCCGGGCTGCCATTGACATCGGTTGTTACCTCCACATTCCACAGACAAAATCTATGTGAAAGGCAACGTTAGCTGTTATTTTCTCTACTCCAATAAATTTTCCTTTTTGACACAGACGTAGATATCCATATCCCTCTCTACCAAAACAGAGAATAACCGAGAGGTTGTAATATGATTTCACTTTTTCACATACTATCACTTTGAATTGCCTGTGTCATATATTGCTTACATAATTATTACATTAGTTTGGATGTATGCTACACAAATTGTTTTGTGTATTATCGCAATTGTTTTGTGCGCGTCATCACCCGGTTTAGCATAAACCACTGAGTACCCTATCATATTCACAAAAACAAACAAAACAAGCCATGTTCCCCCAATGCGAGTATTCCATGGGACTGAATCCCGTATTACACATTAGACTCTATTTACACAAAAGAGAAATGTCCGCCTTTGAATGGTCGGCTAACGCTAGGAATCAATGAAGTAAAGATTTAAAAAAAAAAAAATAATCCGAACATTCCGACCATATCAGAAATCCGTCACTAAAACACGGAGAAGGAAAGAAAAGGACTCAAGTCTTCCATATAAAATAAACACAGACTTGAACAACGAACTATCATTTGCAATCACTACCAGTGGACTTTCACGAAGTCTAGATTCAAATCGACATCGATTAAAAGTAACCAACAAAAACACATCCTGAAAAAGAAAATATATCAAACACATGTATCAATAAAGACGATGGCTGTAATTTAACCGTTGTAACCCGCTGTCTTAGCGAGCTGTTGATCGCTGCTGTGCCCACATGAGGTTCGAACCTGAGACTCTGGTCGTCTCCATCCAGGGTACTGTAATCAAGCCCTAATTAATCTACTCGTGTATCGAACTGTCATAACAAAAATAAACATCTACATTGCTTTGTAGGTCATGGTCTACGGGGTGGCAATTAAAGCACTTGCTGTCTTTATTCTCAAAGAAACCAGAATGTTGGTTCGGCCAACCTTTCTGCTTGTATATCTTCCTCCCTGTTCCAGATTCTCCCCTCTCAGCCATAAATTCAGCTGACACTTGTCCCACGGTCCGGAGACAAAAAAAACACCATTCAGCCTGCTTCCCGCTAGGCCTTTTTCTCTCTCTGTGTCCATCAAATTAATTCATTAGAAAACTGGCACATTTTATTCAATGCTCGGACCAGCCCACATACATTCAGTACACGAGAATCATTTCTCAAATTCGACCGTTAATTCACATTTCATTCTCTCATATCTCTGGAGGTCTGGAGTTCGACTCGTATCTTCTCTCCTTCCAAAGTGCACCATCCGTTAGCCCCTGACCATAGCAATACTCCTATTTCTCCGCCTCTGAGGCGAGTGTGTGTACCTATCAGATACTACCCTATCTATCGGTATAAATCATCAATCAAAGTACCTTAGGTAAAATAATAACAATACTAATAATAATAATAATAATAATAATAATAATAATAATAAGAATCTTCTAACCTTTTGCTTGTAATGTATAGTATAAACACACTGCTCAAGTTACATTAAGAAAATAATAATAATAATAATAATAATAATAATAATAATAATAATAATAATAATAAAATTCAAATTAATTTAAATTATTAAATCCTTCCAAACCACTAACAGACCTTCTACATCTAACTTCAATAGTGTAGTGGAGGACAGGGGTTCAAACCTCGGCACGTCATTCCTTGAACATCACCAGTTACAGCCAAAACTTATATTACCATGCAACTACATGCTATTTCTGACTTTACGAACATAGTGCTGATTCTAGCCCAAGTTTTTCCTTTCATACGGGCACTTGTCGATGACTCTGTCACCTCGCTAATCCCTACGTAACTTAGGCACTTGCTCAGATGAGATCTACATTATTAATCTACATATCATTCTACTCCTTTTCCCCCCTCAATTCCTTCTCAGCACTAAATAAACAAATTATAATAACATGCAAATATATCCACTAAAAGGGGTCCCCTATTCCATACACTAACACAGGATCACTCCCTTCCCATATCTAATTAATTAATTGAAACAAAAATGAATAAAAGGATTCCCGACCATTCTTGGGCGGATTAAACCTATTTATATGTTATTTTAACCCTATACTTCTTGACTATTATTTACAAAGGGAAATACTAGCATTGGAAAGAAACATAACTTGGTACTCAACAGTTGACGTCTTCGGCCCTGCCCGGAGGATCCGGAGGCCTGCCCATGTTGGATTACTCCATGGCGCTGGATCCTGTAGTCCTGGAGTTCAGAAGTTCCATATCTTGTCTTGCGTAATCCATTTTAGTAACACACGGATCACTGAAACTAGATTGTAATTCACACAATTTATCAATTTCTTGCACACGTGTTACCGTTCACTCCTATTACTTCTTTGTCTACCCACTGCCAGTTACAAGGAGATGAATATATCGGCTACTTTCAGCTAGTCTATTACACTGTTAAACCGGGCGTTCCCTGCATTCGTATGATGCAGAATTTTCTATCCCTATCTTCTGTATGGTCTAATAGTTAAGGAACACTCCTCACTAGATTGTTAATCAGTTAATAATCTGACCTACGCTCTGTTCAGAAACAGCGTGATTTTATACAGTTCTTTGTTCTGCTCGAGAAATTCTACGTACTATCAAGTAGTTGTTATGCAAAATCCTACTTCATCTTTCACGAAGTCTTAGTCTACTTTGCAACCGATATCTTAAGTATATCTCATTACCGTACTCGTCTGTTGCCTATCACAAATTATAATCACAAAAAGAAAAAAAACTGAAAGATTTTCCCTGCCGCTTTGTTCACAGAGTATACCAAGGAGCGGTAATCCGATAGCGAAGCGACCGTCGTTTCTCGTCGAAAGCTCCTCAACGACTACTCCAGTTCCCTGGAACTGCAAAAAACTTATACTAGCCCCGGTGGTAGGGGCGGTTTAGTGACTTCATCCCCACTCTTATTTTGACTGCTCCTGGATAAACCAGCCTGTCGAAGTTAGCAATACGCTAGACTGTGTGACTCGGATATGCACAAGTACGCTATGCCATGCGGAATTTGATATGTTCGGCGGATCTGCCGTAATTAATTTATCATCTTGGAGGGGAAATAGGGAATCCCCAAAAGCATCTGGTTTCAGCCATGGCGTCCGTACGCTACGGGTCTTATATAACTTGTTTACCAACGCCTTTCGCTTGGAGAGTATTTTCTATCAGAACTCTTGACTTTATAATTCCACCAAAATTCAGCACACTCCTCTAACAGGTGCAGTTTTGTTAATCAAGCCTTATTTACGCCAAAAATGCATTAAATTTAGCCCGATCGCTCTGGCATCGCTGTACGCTTGCAGATGTTTTCCAATATGGAGTCGCTAAATAGTGTTCTTCTCCTGCTTCTTCTATGACGTGTGCCTAGCTCGGGGATTCCTTAAGCCACCCAGTGGGCGGGTGAAGGCGCCTCTCTGGCGGGCTTCGTATTGCACAACCTGACGATACCCCCAGCATCCACACAAAGAAAGCTTGCTGCCAGCCTCCTTACCAAGCATATCACTTGAAATAAATACTAATTGTGCCGGTACGGTCACATCATATCCCCCCAAAATGTCAGGTTTCATTGTGAAATACACTAGTGTCAAACGTTAAGCATAATCACTAACGAGACCATACCGCCTGATAGGAATGTCAGACGGATTGCTGAACAAACGGAAGCTGACTCACACACCATACCCCCTGTGGGTGCAGGCGGTAGAATAACACCCACGGTATCCCCTTCCAGTCGTAAGAGGCGACTAAAAGGGGCCCCAGGGGCTCTGAAATTTGGAGTGTGGGTTGGCGACCACGGGGCCCTTAGCTGAGTCCTGGCATTGCTTCCACTTACTTGTGCTTGGCTCCTAACTTTCATCTATTCTATCCGACCTCTCTTGGTCAACTCTTGTTCTTTTTCGATCCCGACGCTATTAGGTTTGCGAGGGCTAGGGAGTCTTTCATTTTCACGCCCTTCGTGGCCCATGTCTTCCTTTGACCGATATCTTCTTTTTTCGAAGTGTCGGACCCCTTCCATTTTTCTCGCTCATTAGTGTTATATAGAGGATGGTTGCCTAGTTGTACTTCCTCTTAAAACAATAATCACCATCACTACCATCACACACCATGTCACACAACTTGTCCAAAAATACAGTGTCAGAAAGGTTCTGATAGCTAAGGTACACCTTTGACAACAACTAACAAAACGTGGCAATGTCTTCCACAACAAAATATGCTGTTAATAGGGTGTATGGTTACCCCTAACGTCCACACATGCTTCGCAGCGACGTGGCATGCCCTCTATCAGATAGTCCAAGAGCTCTTGTGGCAGTCGATCCCATTCCTCCGAAAGGGCAATGCGAAAGTCTTGGAGGGTCCTCGGTGGAGGCTGACGGGATGCAATTCGCCTTCCCAATGCATCCCAGGCATGTTCTATAGGATTCAGATCCGCAGACCTCGCTGGCCAGTCCACGGGATGAATGTCTTCCCCAGCCAGAAATTCATTTTTTATTCATTTATTATGGCTTCTTTCATGTGGCGAAGTTAGGGCACACGGCCCTCTCTTACACTTAACCACAATACAACAAATAATATTAAGGTTGCCTATTACTAATTATACTAATTACACTACTTATACTATTTCCTAAATTAAGCTTAAGTTACACACCCACACAATATGCAGCTTATTAGTTTATTAGCTCGTTACTTCAGTCCTATTTTCTATCTCACACAGACACTTGCACATACACTTACAATGTACACACTTATCAACTACCCTTACGTTTACATTACATAAACCGGGCGAGTTGGCCGTGCGTGTAGAGGCGCGTGGCTGTGAGCTTGCATCCGGGAGATAGTAGGTTCGAATCCCACTATCGGCAGCCCTGAAAATGGTTTTCCGTGGTTTCCCATTTTCACACCAGGCAAATGCTGGGGCTGTACCTTAATTAAGGCCACGGCCGCTTCCTTCCAACTCCTAGGCCTTTCCTATCCCATCGTCGCCATAAGACCTATCTGTGTCGGTGCGACGTAAAGCCCATAGCAAAAAAAAAATACATTACATAAAACTAACAGAAACAATTTTTAATTTTACAGTTACCAATCACACGCACACAATACACACCAATACACACTTCAAT
This sequence comes from Anabrus simplex, assembly GCF_040414725.1. Classification (NCBI taxonomy): domain Eukaryota; kingdom Metazoa; phylum Arthropoda; class Insecta; order Orthoptera; family Tettigoniidae; genus Anabrus; species Anabrus simplex. The sequence goes on from NC_090265.1 coordinate 1,717,272,325, forward strand.
CGGTAACTCTCAACAGGAAGTCTCGGCAAGATATTTTAAATTTGAGGATGGAGTCAATGCCCCTGACACTTACTGGCAGGGAATTCCAAAGCCTGGAACCGGTTACAATGAAAGATTTATTATACACAGAAGAGTGGTGAAGAGGAATAGCTAAAGTGGAGCCCGAGCGAGTGTTACGATTACGGAAGGAAGAGAGGAAGTGAAGTTTAGATGAAATATACTGGGGGGAGTTACTATGCAGGAGTTTGTGTATTAAGACAAGTATATGATATTCACGTCTCTTATCAGGTTTTAACCAGTGCAGTGCTTGATAATAAGAAGTAATATGCACATCATACCTTAGGTTAAAAATGAATCTAAGGCAACAATTCATAATACGCTGCAGTTTCCTAGTTTGTTCTTTAGTAGCGTCTCCAAAGATAACATCACAGTAGTCAAGGATAGAAAGAATTAGGGTCTGTGTTAATCTTTGCCGCATATTTAGTGGTATAATATCTTTATTTAATTTCAGTGGGTGTAGAGTAGCAAACACCTTCTGACTTACGTTTCTGATATGTTCTGTCCAATTTAGAGTTTCAGTCATAGTCACCCCAAGATTTCTCACTGTTTTACTGTACGGAATTGTGCTATTATTTATTTATAAAGGAGAAATGATCGAATCGTTGATCTTGTGTAGGAGCTTCTGGGAACCGACAATGATAGCTTGCAATTTTGATGGATTTATGAGAAGTCTGTTTGCGAGAGCATATTCACTGAGTTTTTTCATGTCATCATTTATGCATTTTACTGCGTTTGGTAATTCGCTGAAGCTGCAATGGTAATAAATTTGGAGATCATCAGCATATAGGTGAAAATTACACGTTTTTAGAGAAGATGAAATGTCATTGATATACAATGTAAAAAGCAACGGTCCTAAAATACTACCTTGTGGCGTGCCAACTTTCCTTGTACGCCATTCTGAATTTCTTTCGCGAGTTATCACCCGCGGCCTCCAATCTTTCAAATATGACGTAAAAACTTCAGTACTAAAGGTCAAACAAGTAAGATTCCATTTTCTTAATTAGTAGCTGAAGTCTATCCACCAGAGCAGTGCGGGGTGGTCGGGCATTATAGTCCATTAAGAGGACGTCTGGACCAACCGCACCTCTGAAGAGTCGAACATATGGTCTCAGTACCTCATCTCTGTATCTCCAAGCGTTAACAGTGTTCCTCGGACGACCCATGAAGATGTGCAGATCCGTACGACCATTCAACATGATACCGCCTCACACCATGACGCCGCCACCACCATACTGTTCCCGTTCTACGATGTTTCTGTGGTTGCATTGGCTACTCGGTTCTCTCTAGATAATTGTGCGACGGGAATCGTTCTGCAAACTCAAGCGGGATTTATCTGTGAAGAGCACATGCCTCCATCCATTCTTGGTCTAGTTTCGATATTGACGGCGTCTCTCTGCTGGAGTGAGCGGGACGCATAGCACTGAACGTCGGGCAAACGGAACTGCTGTTCTGAGCCTCCGGTACACAGTTTGCCGGGAAACGGCAACCCCTGAGACGGCTGCAAGCTCCGCCGACAATTGTCTTGCAGGTGCACTCCGATTTCGTTGGGCGGTTAAGGCCAGATATCGGTCCTGCTGTGGGGTGGTTACCCTTCGTCGACCTGGTACTGGCCTACGACTAATTTCTCCTGTGTCTCGAAATCGTCTCCAAAGCCTGGAAATGACACTTTGTGGCATATTCAAGGATACGGCGACTTTGGTCTGTGTCTGGCCTGCTTCCATGCGGCCGAGTATTCTACCCTGCAAGACGGGGTCCAAATGGCATCGTTGTGCCATTATGTTGTCACGTTCACCACGAGGCTACACTCCGCACACTATAACAGGGCAAACACGACTGAGGGAACATGGCGCGCAGGCACTGGCTGTGTTTACTTTGCGGTTACGCCGCTAGTCAAAGTAGGGAACACTCTTTTCCAATACAGAGCGAACACGTAAGGTTGGTAGGTGCATATATCGTGCGATTTGCGATCTATTACCTGTTGCCCTGCTTACTGGTAACTTATGCTTAACTTTTGGACACTAGTGTATTACAGAAGCAGCCCAAGTTCTCAAGGTAAAATATTGTAAGCTTTTGATCCTCGTAATTTATTAGTAGATTATAAGGTTCAAATATAAAATAATACATCTTTAGGCTAAGTTCTTAAGTCAAACTATGTAAATAGCTTGGGCCTGTATTGAAGTAACAATGCGATATTCTCATTTGTAAGTTTCTTTGGTGAAAGTAGTGAAATATGTTGATTAGAGTAAAAAATGCAATCATAGTACATTTATCTCCCACTTTGGGTAGGCGTGGTAGAATACATTCACTGGGCGAGTTGGCCCTGCGGTTAGGAGCGCGCAGCTTTGAGCTCGCATCCGGGAGATAGTGGGTTCGAACCCCACTGTCGGCAACTCTGAAGACGTTTTTCCGTAGTTTCCCATTTTCACACCAGGCAAATGCTGGGGCTGTACCTTAATTAAGGCCCCGGGCGCTTCCTTCCCATTCCTAAATATACCCTGTCCCATCGTCGCCATACGACCTATCTGTGTCGGTGCGACGTATACATTCACGATATCCCTTGTCTGTCGTAAGAGGCGACTAAAATGGGATTCGTGGGGAGCGTGGGTTTTAGCTGAGCGTGGTATATTTTCCACTTACTTGTCCGAACTAAACTCTTGGTCTGTTCATACCCCGGCTGTATTAGGCCAAAGATGTCTTTCATTTCCACACCATATTTCATGGTCCCTTCCCTACTTTTTCCGATACCTTAATTCTTCGAAGTGTCGGGTCTCTTCCATTTCTGCTCTGATTGGTGGAAGGACGATGGTTGCCCAATAATCACCACCACATGTCCATTTAACTGTTTTGAACCCTCATAGAATGACAATAATTTCTTGTACATAGAGCTTCTTCGTAATCGCGCAGACATAAGACCATATTCTTGTTCATAAGATGAAAAGAAGGCATCCATGCAAATAAAATGTTACACGAGATTTTACTTACTTATTTGTAAAAAAAAAGTTATAAAAAGGAAAAGAGCGTTTGATTGTTTTGAAAGCAGATACGTGGGTTGCAGAGGATACCGTGTCATCATAAGCATTTCGCAAGTTTTTGCCATGCAGCCATGCAGCACCAGACATGATTAGTCGATCAGAAGTTTCACTTTTCCCATTCCCATTCCCATTCCCATTCCACTTGAATAGTTCGATAGGTTAACCTGACTCGTGTTTGCTTTCATTTCCTCAGTAATGCTAAAGGACGAGGGAGTATTTTTTGTTAGAAGCTGTTATAACGGAGCTCTCATGGAAAAGTCATCGTTAATTCAACCGATGGATATATTCGATTAGTCCCGATAACGTCCAGATTTTAGTGGGGAATTTGTGATTCTTTAAACACTACTGACGGCATTAGCGGGCTATGTTTATACATACATAATCTTCATTTAATATATTTATACTACATTAAGCACACAATTTGAATTCTTGCGTGCATGTTCTTCTTCTCGCATTTTGAAACAACATTAATAAATTCATCTACGCTTTCTGAACAGCATATTGATTCTTCCGATGAACTCAGTGGTGACTTTGGAAACTCACCCTTTGGCATGAAACAGGAGAGTGGCATGTCAGCGATAATCCATTCTGAATTCTTGCATAGTATTCCATACCTGCCGACTTTTACGGTTTATTCGTAAAATTCACGGAAATTGCAGCATTTTACGGTTTTACGGATGGACGGTGTCATTTTACGACTTCGCGGACAAAAATTTGAAATAACATTCGATAAACGCTCCACTTCCGTACAATCGATTGTTTGCGTAGGTCGAAGCACGCTCGGTCTTGGCTCGGTCTTGGTCGAAGGCAAGTCCACGATAGTCGATAACTCATTCTTTGAAATGATTGGTATTTTTACCGTGTGTTGTTTGTGTCGTTATTAGAATTGAATTTAAAGCCGGGATAACACACGGGTGGCCCAGATTGGTTGCGCAGTAGTTGTTAGTTTTCCTTCGTCCTGCTCGTGACGTCATCACAGGAGCACCGTGACTGTGTAGCATACAACCGCACGTGTATCTCATTTCGTTGTTTATATATATTTCCACGTAATAACTATACGTAATTTCTTTCCGTATATTGCTGTTGGTTTATATAGTAGCCTACTGTATTTTGCGTAGTGTGTGTGTCGTAGTTCGTTTCTGTGAGATATCTGTTAAGTTGCTGTGTTTCGTGCAGTGAGGTGCACTTATTTTCTTTTCGTTAGTAGTGTGAACAGTGTAATAGTAGCTGGAGTGAAATGTATGTGTTCATAGTACAGTATCATTGCGATAGAAAACTGTGCCGTTAATGATTCATCGACCGAGCTCGATAGCTGCAGTCGCTTAAGTGCGGCCAGTATCCAGTATTCGGGAGATAGTGGGTTTGAACCACACTGTCGGCAGCCCTGAAGATGGTTTTCCGTGGTTTCCCATTTTCACACCAGGCAAATGCTGAGGCTGTACCCTAATTAAGGCCACGGACGCTTCCTTCCCATTCCTAGGCCTTTCCTGTCCCATCGTCGCCTTAAGACCTATCTGTGTCGGTGTGACGTAAAGCAAAAAAAAACAACAAGAAGATTCACCGCCATCTACAGCGACACCTGATTGTTCAGCAGAGGGATTTCGGTACCTCGCCGGCTACATCGTCGACCGTGAAAGTGGTGGTGGTGGTGGTGATTATTGTTTTAAGAGGAAGTACAACTAGGCAACCATCCTCTATATAACACTAATCAGAGAGCAAAAAAGGAAGGGGTCCGACACATCGAAAAATGAAGATATCGGCCAAAGGAAGACAAGGGCCACGAAGGACGTGAAAATGAAAGACTCCCTAGCCCTCGCAAACCTAATTGCGTCGGGGTCGGAAAAGAACAAGAGTTGACCAAGGGAGGTCGGACAGGATAGATTAAAGTGAGGAGCCTGGCACAAGTAAGTGGAAGCAATGTCAGGACTCAGCTGAGGGCCCCGTGGTCGCCAGCCCACGCTCCAAAGTTCAGAGCCCCTGAGGCCCCTTTTAGTCGCCTCTTACGACAGGCAGGGGATACCGTGGGTGTTATTCTACCGCCCCCACCCACAGGGGGAGTCGACCGTGAAAGAATATATGACAGTTCAATGCGAAGTCCCACTGGGGAGATGCTTTCCATTTCTTCTGGTACAGCCCCTGTGGGATGGATAGAAATGTTATTTCGGGGAGGTCTACTCGTTCCATCGTTAGAATGGTAAACCAAATAAAGGAATTTGACTTAATTTTCAGGGACACTCACGGACGTGCTGAACTGTGACGCATACCTAATATTATACGCAAAGTGTGTCAAATTCCCCGCTGTACCACCAGAAATATTAAAATGTATGTTAAAACGAGAATATTTATACGCATACGACAAATGAACATTCGGACAAGAACTGAAAAATCCATAGCAGCTCATCGGTGAAAGGCACGACAGTGGATTTCATCTTTAAAAGCAACCACTTCATGACATCTAATCTCACAGGTAGAACTGTGTTCTAATGACGTGTTTTTCCTGTTCTTTCTTATTGTTTAATTTTTAAAACAGTAGACTATCTATGCGGAGCCTCCGTGGCTCAGACGACAGCGCGTCGCCTTCTCACCACTGGATACCGTGGTTCAAATCCCGTTCACTCCATGTGAGATTTGTGCTGATCAAAGTGGAGGCGGGAGAGGTTTTTCTCCGGGTACTCCGGTTTTCCCTGTCATCTTTCATTCCAGCAACACTCTCCATTATCATTTCATAGCATTTATCAGTCATTAATAAATCACTTTGGGAGTGGCGACCCCATTGTAATAATAGCCTATATATGTTTCATTTATTACCTCCCTGACCCGGTCAAAGACTGGAAAACAGGTTGTAGGTTTTCCAGGACTATCTCTGCATGGTTTCGAATATGAACTTTTTCAGCTGCTGTTATAATATGTGTTAAGCTTTAAACTCGATACCTGCGGAAGTGAATCAGTATATCGTATGTTAACATACGGTAGTTCCATCACGGAATTTCTGCTGTAAAGATTTAATATGACAAAGATTTCATATCTCTAAATATTTATGTTTACAGATTTGAAAGCGCCTAACCTTTCTCAAACTAAATAGAGGAACTTGGAAATGTTAATAAATTTCAAGCGTTGGTCAGTGTGTCGTCACGTTACACTTACGCCTTATTCGTAATGGAAATAATGAAAAGTTACTATGCTGTACTCTTTTTCAATCTTATAACAGCAGGAATCTTTATGACTGGTCTGCAATTAGTTCTGAGAAACTGTAATGTTTGCTGATATTATGAGATTCCTACTGATTTGCGCGCTTTGGGCTCGGCTGCTTTGCTCCTACTGTGACGTCATTTCGTTAACCAATAGCAGCTCGGCTCGCGCTGGGCCCAACCTTTAGTAGTGTTTAAGAACCTTGGGATAACAGTTATTACGTGTGAATCTTAGGTGTCGACAGGCTCTGCTCCGCAAATTCTTTGTTCCGCTCCGTTCGCTTGTTGTGATTTAACCTATAGTATATTCTTTGACCACGCGAGTGTCGTTCTTTGTTTACGAACAGTACTTCTAGACATTTAAAGAATCATATTCTGTTGATTTTCCTTGCATACTAAAATCTAGAATGTTTTGGCCTTTTAAGGTTATGATTTTTTTGTGTTATAACTTCGTGCTTCGCAGTTTCCTGTATTCGTTGGACTAATTACATTCGTTCCAGTGACTTGGTATACCGCTGTTAGCGAAGTCCATTAAGTTATAAATAATAATAATAATAATAATAATTACATTCGTTCCACGTGTGTGTGTGTGTGTGTGTGTGTGTGTGTGTGTGAGAGATGTTTTAATGAAGTGTTTTACTGCCTTGAGTGTTTATTTTATAATTTTATGTGACGTTCAGTGGTCTAGGTTCCTTTCGATGTTTCAGTTTGTTCTTGGACATTTTCATTCGCTATATTCCTATTGTAGATTATCGTGAATAAATCCAGCAAAAAAGTACTTCCAGACATGTAAAGAATCATATTCTGTTGATTTTACGTGCATACTAAAATGAAGAAAGGGAGAAAAATTTGCCTTTTGCACGGTATGTGAGTGTATATTAATATTGCACAGGGTGGAGGCAACAGTTTAGGTGATGGTGAGTTATTTGTTGGCATTCAGACTTCCAACATAGTGAATGATCTCCAGAATACAGATAAATCCCTTTTCTTTTCATCAGTGAGAAAGTACCTTTGTAGTACCTGTGACTACATCATCATCATCATCATCAACAAGTTTCCACTCAAGGTTGATGTGTTAAAGCATGCTCAAGTTGCTAGGTTAGACAGAATTTAAAATGCACAGTTTTCTTCCATTCGTTTTATTCTTGGAAAGGTTTCCTATCATGTTATGCAAGGAAGAGATTGAAACTAGAGATGAGGTGGTGAATGAGTCCAGGTTGATGACACTTTGGTTGCAATTCACGATGCTGCAAGCGATTCCAGTTGGACACAAATATCAAGAATTCGTGGAGCCGATGGACTTCTTACGTAAAACCGAATTTCTAGAGTAATGCTGTCTATTCTCACCATACCCCATAGCAATGCAGAATGTGAACCTGATTTCAGCCTTGTGAAGAAAAATAGAACAGAGTTCAGATCATCCATGTCCAATGAATCTCTGGAGTCTTATTTCTATTCTAAAGACCAGGAGTTCTGGTCTTTGTTATGAAAAAAACATTTTCTCAAGACTTTTTGCTGGAAGCTAAAGAGGCCACAACTATGACTTTCAAGTCGAACTAGCATTTGATTTGCAGGGTGTATTATATTATTTCTTGCCTGTGTTACGTTAAACGAGTTTTATTGTGTGAAGCCTTTTTCAGTTATCGCATATGTGCTTAATTTATCAAGGAAGTTCTGCTATGTATGCTCCAAACAAACATTCACCACGCATGCTGCTGTTTAACATGGATTTCTTCTTGATTGTTATATTAATCTACAAATCCTTGGCGTATGATGTAAGTAGATATGATTTCTTTTAAGTATCCTGTTTAAAACATGAATTCTTGTGTTTTGTAGCCCAGAAATATTATTATTTTCGTCAAGCCGGGGTCGAAAATCGTTATATTTTTTGTCGCGCATGAGTTTTACTGATAGCCCTTTTCAAAAGCTGGCAGGTATGGTATACATTTTGATAGAGTTGAACCCCGTTGTATAGAGAGACACGGTACACAGGACAACATCTAATAACTTAACACAACCACATATTTATTCCAGGTTGTGTTCAACATTGCTTTACTTATTGGTGATATTTTCAGACTCATTGTGAAGATACAACATAGTCCTGGAGAGAACACTAGTAGCAAGAATAGCGGGATGGCGTATACTTCGACCTCATTTCCCCCCCCCCCTGTCGGTGGGAGTGGTAGAATAACACACACGATATCACCTGCCTGTCGTAAGAGGCGACTAAAAGAGGCCTCAAGGATTCTTACATTGGAGCGCGAGTTCTGAGTTCTGGCGTTGCTTCAAATTACTTGTGCCAGGCTCCTCACTTTCATCTTTCCTATCCGACCTCTCTTGGTCAATTCTTGTTCTTTTGCGAGGGCTAGGGAGTCTTTCATATTCACGCCCTTCGTGGCCCTTGCCTTAGTAAATTGTGAGTTGAACAAATGTATTATTGCCGTGTAAAGGACATTCTATATTGTTGTGTATAAAGAAAACAATGTATCTATGGAGATTAATGACTTAAAAAAATGAAAGTGAAAAAGCATTTGAAGATCTGAATTAAATTTTTTATTTTCTTTGTATTAAAATAGCGGAATGAATTCTCTTCTAATGCTGATATAAAAGAAAGGAAAAATAAATAAAGTTAGAAAAAAATAGGAAATATTAATGAAATTTGAGGATGTAAAATATTGAAAAAGGAAGAAGGGAAATAAGCCAAAATGTGGCTCATCTTACATAACCAAATGTTGGACATATTAGTAAACTAACGTTCTTGGAAGCAAAAGACATGAAAAAAGAAAAATAATAAGGTTTAAAAGTTGAATAAATATATAGTTATAATAAAAGGTGTTATGAATGGAGGAAAAAACTTAAGGTGGGGCTGAAAAATGAGGGAATCGGGGTACATGTTGAGGAGAGGGGGAATGAATAGAATGGAAGATTGCATTTAGATCGGTTAAATTAAAATTTATAAGAATAATGATAAAGGGTCAAAGAGAATGTTGATTTTTCTCACATATTTCATTTTGGTTGTAATTAGAGTTAAAATATTGATCTAAATGTATGAAAACATTCTCTTATATTAAGTATTGGGCCTTTGTGTAATGTTTTAAGATATTTTAGGTGCTCATGATTTCTGTCACTGCATGGTGTTCTATTTCACTACAGATGAGTTTGTTTTAGTCTTTTTGTACATGTCTTCTTGATCTTTCTATCATGTTCTCTGTTCTCTAGCTTCCACTGCAGCTGTGAGTGTGTTAGAGCTAGGGTAGTGCTTGTCATCCAGTATTTCTTTTCCACACCTCCATAAACCATTTCTTTGTCCTATGCCGTGACACTTCAGGGTCTTTTGTAAGGGCTGGAGGGCCTGACTGTGGGAACATTTTTTGAAAACTTGTGCTGTCAGTAGTTTCCTTTCTTCACTTAGATGCCTGTTGCTGATGTATGCAGTTTTATCTTGATTTCTGCTCTTAGGATTCAAGGGAAGAATTGCTTAATACACCAGGTGTTTGAAATTCTAAATCAGGTTCTTATTAAGATGAAATCTATTGGATTCCTGTATTCCTCTGACGGTTGTACCAAAGCGTTAAGACACAACTAGAGCAGGTAAAACTCTCGGGAGGGGTAGGGGGAGCGTTGGTACCCACCGTGCATGTTTGTGGGGATGTTCACCTCCACAACACTTACCTTTGATGACGCTTGCAGCACAACATTTGCCCTGCTGGATATTTCATGTTGAAGGTGTAGTTGTTAGATATATAATGTTGTAGGTGTAGTTGTTGGATATTTCAATAATAATGTTATTTACGTTACGTTCCACTAACTACTTTCACGGTTTTCAGAGACGCCGAGGTGCCGGAATTTAGTCCTGCGGGAGTTCTATTACGTGTCAGTAAATCTACCGACACGAGGCTGTCGGATTTGAGCACTTTCAAATATCACTGGACTGACCCAGGATCGAACCTGCCAAGTTGGGGTCAGAAGGTCAGCGCTTCAACCGTCTGAGCCACTCAGCCCGGCTGGAGATGCCATCTTGAAGGGGTAGTTGTTGGATACTTCATCTTCATTGTGGGGAGGGGGTTGGGGCCCATTGGGCCCTATTTGGGGGACAGATGTTCATCCCCCTTCACATCACGGTTTTCACTCTCTTTCTGATCCTCCTGTGGGTGGGGGCGGCAGAATAACACCCACGGTATCTCCTGCCTGTCGTATGAGGCGACTAAAAGGGGCCCCAGGGGCTCTGAAATTTGCAGCGTGGGTTGGCGACCACGGGGCCCTCAGCTGAGACGTGGCATTGCTTCCACTTACTTGTGCCAGGCTCCTAACTTCCATCTATAATAACCGAACTTCCTTGGTCAATCCTTTTTCTTTTCCGACCCCGACGGTATTACGTATGGAGGCCTAGGGAGTCTTTCAGTTTCATGCCCTTCGCGGCCCTTGTCTTCCTTCGGCCGATAACTTCATTTTTCGAAGTGTCGGACCCCTTCCATTTTTCCTCTCTGATTGGTGTTATATAGAGGATGGTTGCCTAGTTGTACTTTCTCTTAACGCAATAATCACCACCACCAATCACCACCTGAGCCACTCAGCCCGGCTGTATATTCCATCTTGAGGGGGTAGTTGTTGGATATTTCATCTTCATTGTGGGGAGGGGGTTGGGACCCATTGGGCCCTGTTTGGGGGAAAGATGTTCATCCCCCTTCACATCACGGATTTCACTCTCTTTCTGATCCTCCTGTGGGTGGGAGCGGCAGAATAACGCCCACGGTATCCCCTGCCTGTCGTAAGAAGCGACTAAAAGGGGCCCCAGGGGCTCTGAACTTTGGAGCGTGGCTTGGCGACCACGGGGCCCTCAGCTGAGTCCTGGCATTGCTTCCACTTACTTATGCCAGGCTCCTTGCTTTCGTCTATACTACCCGACCTTCCTTGGTCAACCCTTGTTCTTTTCCGACCCCGGCGGAATTACGTATGGAGGCCTAGGGAGTCTTTCAATTTCATGCCCTTCGCTGCCCTTGTCTTCCTTCGGCCGATACCTTCATTTTTCGACGTGCCGGACCCCTTCCATTTTTCTCTCTCTGATTAGTGTTATATAGAGGATTGTTGCCTAGTTTTACTTCCTCTTAAAACAATAATCACCACCACCACCACCACCACTCTCCTTCTGGTGAGGATGGACCCCCTGTGGGTGGGGGCAGTAGAATAACACCCACGGTATCCCCTGCCTGTCGAAAGAGGCGACTAAAAGGGGCTCAAAAGGCTCTGAACTTAGGAGCGTGGGTTGGTAACCACGGGGCCCTTAGCTGAGTCCTGGCATTGCTTCCACTTACTTGTGCCTCGCTCCTCACTTTCATCTATCCTCTCCGACCTCTCTTGGTCAACTCTTGTTCTTTTTCGACCCCGACGCTATTAGGTTTGCGAAGGCTAGGGAGTCTTTCATTTTCACGCCCTTCGTGGCCCTTCTCTTCCTTTGGCCGACATCTTCATTTTTCGAAGTGTCGGATCCCTTCCATTTTTCCCTCTGATTAGTGTTATATAGAGGATGGTTGCCTAGTTGTATTTCCTCAAAAACAATAATCACCACCACCACCACCACCTCCCCTGCCTGTAGAAAGAGGCGACTAAAAGGGGAGCGTGGGTTGGCGACAACGTGGCCTTTAGCTGAGTCATGACATTGCTTCCACTTACTTGTGTCAGGATCCTCACTTTCATCTATCCTATCCGACCTCCCTTGGTCAACTCTTGTTCTTTTGCGAGGGCTAGGGAGTCTTTCATATTCACGCCCTTCGTGGCCCTTGTCTTCCTTTGGCCGAAACCTTCATTTTTCCGAAGTGTCGGATCCCATATTTTCCCTCTGATTAGTGTTTCCCCCTGTAGGTGGGGGCGGTAGAATAACACCCACGGTATCCCCTGCCTGTCGTAAGAGGCGACTAAAAGGAGCCCCAGGGGCTCTAAACGTTGGAGCGTGGGTTGGCGTCCACGGGGCCCTTAGCTGAGTCCTGGCATTGCTTCCACTTACTTGTGCCAGGCTCCTCACTTTCATCTATCCTACCCGACCTCTCTTGGTCAACTCTTGTTCTTTTCCGACCCCGACGCTATTAGGTTTGCGAGGGCTAGGGTGTCTTTCACTTTCACGCCCTTCGTGACCCTTGTCTTTCTTTGTCCGATATCTTCATTTTTCGAAGTGTCGGATCCCTTCCGTTTTTCCCTCTGATTAGTGTTATATAGAGGATGGTTGCCCAGTTGTACTTCCTCTTAAAACGATAATCAACACCACCCTTACTTAAAATGTTCATTTCTTTAAAATCAAATTTAACTTGAGGTAGATTTCTAACAGGTTCAAAGAACTTGTGTCCATTATCAGCAGATTATTTACCTTCTTATTACCTTTAAATTGTTTTACTTCATTATCAAGTAGAGGCACTGTCGATGATAAGTTTTATCTTTCGACATACAATTGGAAAAGTATCTATGGATTGATTTTAAGAAAGTAAGATGTCGGACATTTAAGGCTCACAAATATAGTAAATATGGTCCTAATATCACTGATAACAGATCGCAGATAGAAGAAAACACTAACTCACGGTCAGCACATATAATTAAACCACAAATTGCCCCTAGAATCCACAGAGCCAGAGTATATCTTAATAAATCTATATATTTCTCAGCATATCTACACCTGATCTTACTGAAGGCCTGCTGTACGACAACGACAATAAAATCAGTTAGAGGGGCAATTTATTATTTCTGTCGATCGTACTACTCCCTGTGGGTGATGACGGTAAAATAACACCCACGGTATCCCTTGCCTGTCTTAAGAGGCGACTAAAAGGGGCCTCAAGGGCTCTGAACTTTGGAGCGTGGGTTGGCGACCAGGGGGCCCTCAGCTGAGTCTGGCATTGCTTCCACTTACTTGTGTCAGGCTCCTCACTTTCATCTATCCTATCCGACCTCTCTTGGTCAAATCTTGTTCTTTTCCGACCCCGACGCTATTAGGTTTGCGAGGGCTAGGGAGTCTTTCATATTCACGCCCTTTGTGGCCCTTGCCTTCCTTTGGCCGATATCTTCATTTTTCGAAGTGTCGGACCCCTTCCATTCTTCCCTCTGATTAGTGTTATAGAGAGGATGGTTGCTTAGTTGTACTTCCTCTTAAATCAATAATCACCACCACCACCCCAGGTGCTCTGAACCTTGGAATGTGGGTTGGCGACCACGGGGCCCTCAGCTGAGTCCCGGCATTGCTTCCACTTACTTGTGCCAGGCTCCTCACTTTGATCTATCCTATCTGACCTCCCTTGGTCAACTCTTGTTCTTTTCCGACGCCGATGCTATTAGGTTTGCTAGGGCTAGGTAGTCTTTCACTTTCACGCCCTTCGTGGCCCTTGTCTTACTTTTCCCGATATCTTCATTTTTCGAAGAGTCGGATCCCTTCCATTTTCCCCTCTGATTAGTGTGCCCCAGGGGCTCTGAACTGTGGAGCGTGGGTTGGCGACCACGGGGCCCTCAGCTGAGTCCTGGCATTGCTTCCACTTACTTGTGCCAGGCTCCTCACTTTCATCTGTCCTATCCGACCTTCCGACCCCGACGCTATTAGGTTTGCGAGGGCTAGGGAGTTTTTCATTTTCACGCCCATCGTGGCCCTTGTCTTTCTTTGACCGATATCTTCATTTTTCGAAGTGTTGGATCCCTTCCCTTTTTCCCTCTGATTAGTGTTATATAGAGGATGGTTGCCTAGTTGTACTTCCTCTTAAAACAATAATCACCACCACCACCACCTCTGATTAGTGTTATATAGAGGATGGTTGCCTAGTTGTACTTTTTCTTAAAACAATAATCACCACCACCACCTGTGAGTAGGGGCGGTAGAATAACACACACGGTATCCCCTGCCTGTCGTAAGAGGCGACTAAAACGGGCCCCAGGGGCTCTGAACTTTGGAGCGTGGGTTGGCGACCACGGGGCCCTCAGCTGAATACTGGCATTGCTTCCACTTACTTGGTCAGGCTCCTCTCTTTCATCTATCCTATCCGACCTCCCTTGGTCAACCCTTGTTCCTTTCCGACCCCGACGCTATTAGGTTTGTGGGGGCTAGGGAGTCTTTCATTTTCACGCCCTTCGTGGCCCTTGTCTTACTTTGGCCGATATCTTCATTTTTCGAAGTGTCGGATCCCTTCTATTTTTCCCTCTGATTAGTATATAGAGGATAGTTGCCTAGTTGTACTTCCTCTTAAAACAATAATCAGCACCACCACCACCCCAGGGTTTCTGAACTTTGGAGCGTGGGTTAGGGACCACGGGACCCTTAGCTGAGTCCTGGCATTGCTTCCACTTACTTGTGCCAGGCTCCTCACTTTGATCTATCCTATCCGACCTCCCTTGGTCAACTCTTGTTGTTTTCCGACCCCGACGCTATTAGGTTTACGAGGGCTAGGGAGTCTTTCATTTTCACGCCCTTCGTGGCCCTTGTCTTTCTTTGGCCTATATCTTAATTTTTCGAAGTGTTTTCTCTCTGATTAGTGTTATATCGAGGATGGTTGCCCAGTTGTACTTCCTCTTAAAACAATAATCACCACCACTTTCACGGAGTGGGAGCTGCGGAGTGCACTCGCGCTGTGCAGAGATATGGCTCCTGGACCGGACAAAATCCATAATCAAATGCTTAAGCATTTGAGTGACAGATGTCTCAAGGGTATCCTCACCCTATTCAACAGAATATGGAGTGAGGGAGTGTTTCCATCTCAATGGCGTAAGGGAATTGTAATACCAATTCCCAAGCCATGGAAAGATCCATAACTTCTGGATAGTTAGAGGCCAATATGCCTTACGAATGGCCTCTGTAAGCTATTTCAAAGGATGGTTAACCGGCGTCTTGTGAGGGCCATGGAAAAGGAGGGTCTCATTTCTAACTACCAGTTTGGTTTTCGCTCTCATCGGTCTGCCACTGATCATCTGGTCAGACTGGAGAGAGCCATTCAGGAGGCCTTTTTTCGGACGGAACACCTAGTCGCCTTGGATAAAGCTTACGACACTACCTGGCGATATGGTTTTCTCTCCACACTGCACCAGTGGGGATTTGGGGGAAATTTGGCAACGTTTATTGTGAACTTCTTGTCCCTCTGTCTCTTTCGAGTCCGAGTAGGGAATGCTTTTTCTCAATATTACGTTCAGGAAAATGGAGTACCTCAGGGATCGGTACTGAGTGTCACGCTGTTCGCAATCGCCATCAACGGCATAGTTGCCGCTGCTGGGCCCGCAGTCGTTCCTTCGCTGTATGTAGACGACTTAGCTCTACATTACAGCTCCGGAAGTGTGGCGTTTGCTGAGAGACAGCTACAGCAAGCTATTAACCGAGTCGACCGATGGGCCCTGCAACAGGGTTTTCGATTTTCAGCAGCGAAAATCTCTGTTGTATACTTCTGTCGACGTCGGCCTGTGCATCCCGAACCAGAGCTCGCTTGCGAAACAGTGTCTTACCAGTAGTTGACACCTGCAGATTCCTGTGTCTCCATTTTGATATGAGACTTACGTGGCAGCCCCACATCCGTCAGTTGAAGGTTGCCCCACTTCGTGGGGTGCTGACCGTGCGGTACTCCTACGATTTTACACGGCTGCGGTGACTATGGAAGTGCGGCTTATTGCTCAGTATCAAAATCTACGCTGAGCCTTTTAGACAGTATTCACCATAGTGGAGTAAGGCATGCAACGGTTGCTTTCCGTACTAGTCCCATTCCCAGCCTACTTCCCCCTGTGGGTGGGGGCTGTAGAATAACGCCCACGGTACCCCCCTTCCTGTCGTAAGAGGCGACTAAAAGGGGCCTCAGGGGTTCTGAACTTTGGAGCGTGGGTTGGCGGCCACGGGGCCCTTAGCTGAGTCCTGCCATTCCTTCCACTTACTTATGCCAGGCTCCTCACTTTCATCTATCCTATCCGACCTTTCTTGGTCAACACTTGTTCTTTTCCGACCCCGACGCTATTAGGTTTGCGAGGGCTAGGGAGTCTTTCATTTTCACGCCCTTCGTGGCCCTTGCATTCCTTTGGCCGATATCTTCATTTTTCGAAGTGTCGGATCCCTTCCCTGTTTTCCCTCTCATTAGTGTTATATAGAGGATATTTGCCTAGTTGTACTTCCTCTTAAAAAAATAATCACCACCACCACCTCCCAGCCTACTCGCTGAAGCGGGAGTTCCACCTTTACGGATAAGGAGACAGCAGTTTCTCCTCACGTACGCTGCCAAAATTCGTGAAATGCCGCTACATCCAAGCTATCAATGCATCTATCGTACCGAATTCCCCCAGCGGTGCGAAGACCGGCCGAATGCCACACGGTTGGTTGGGTTTCGGATTGATAGCTTGTGATCTTCTCCTGTGGGTGGGGGCGGTAGAATAACATCCACGGTTTCCCCTGCCTGTCGTAAGAGGTGACTAAAGGGGCCCCAGGTGCTCTTCCCCCTGTGGGTGGGGGCGTTAGAATAACACCCACTGTATCCCCTGCCTGTCGTAAGAGGCGACTAAAAGGGGCCCCAGGGGCTCTAAACTTTGGAGAGTGGGTTGGCGACCACGGGACCCGCAGCTGAGTCCTGGCATTGCTTCCACTTACTTGTGCCAGGCTCCTCACTTTCAACTATCCTGTCCGACCTCCCTTGGTCAACTCTTGTTCTTTTCCGACCCCGACGCTATTAGGTTTGCGAGGGCTAGGGAGTCTTTCATTTTCACGCCCTTCGGGGCCCTTGTCTTCCTTTGGCCGATATCTTCATTTTTCGAAGTGTCGGATCCCTTCCATTTTTTCTCTGATTAGTGCTATATAGAGGATGGTTGCCCAGTTGTACTTCCTCTTAAAACAATAATCACCACCACCACCTCTCTGATTAGTGTTATATAGAGGATGGTTGCCTAGTTGTACTTCCTCTTAGAACAATAATCACCACCACCACCATCACCACTTCAGGGGCTCTGAACTTTGGAGCGTGGGTTGGCGATCACGGGGTACTCAGCTGAGTCCCGGCATTTCTTCCACTTACTTGTGCCAGGCTCCTCACTTTCATCTATCCTATCCGACCTGCCTTGGTCAACTCTTGTTCTTTTCCGACCCCGGCGCTATTAGGTTTGCGAGGGCTTGGGAGTCTTTCATTTTCACGCACTTTGCGGCCCTTGTCTTCCTTTGGACGATATTTTCATTTTTCGAAGTGTCGGATCCCTTCCATTTTTCCCTTTGATTAGTGTTATATAGAGGATGGTTGCCTAGTTGTACTTCCTCTTAAAACAATAATCACCACCATCACCACTGCCAAAGGAGGAAAAAAATTGATGGAGACAGTTGATTGGAGTTTGTGCTTTAGCAACTCTTGTAGCGAAAATCCAGGTAAAACGGGTGAATCCGTCAACACATGCAACTGCAAATCTGGAACCACGTGAACTACGGGGAAATTGACCTACGTAATCAATAAACAACTTTTCTGTTGGTCGTTGAGCTTGAGGCGATGATAAGAGGCCAATGTGTTTATTCAGGGAAGGTTTGTTAATTGAACAAATTTTACAATTTTCAATCCTTTCTCTAATTTCATTATCCATTCCTTTCCAAATGAAATTCTTTCTGATCCTTTCTCTAGTTTTGAAGACCCCAGAATGAGCACCTAAAACAGATTCATGGTAGTACTTAAATACTGCTGGGACTAAAATAACAGGAACTAAAATTTTGAACTTTGTATCTGCTCTAGCCTTACAACACAAGACCTGATTTCTAACCACATAAGGTTTGATGACTTCACCATTATTAGTCCTATCAATGAGGATTTTCTATTCCTGATCTTCTAGTTCAGTCTTAGCAATATCCTTAAAAAGGAATGGGCAGTCAGTTAATATAGCATTGCTGGAATTATTTAAGGAAGATCCTAACTGAAAGCTATATGTAGGAGGCAGATTGTCAGGATTAGTTTCTTTACTGATATCCTCAGAGGAGGAACCCAGATTATGATTTACATTTCTAGAGGAGAAGATTCTGCTAAATCCATCAGCAATTACATTGTCAGTGCCTTGAATATGTCTGGCTTCAAATTTAAATGCTAAAATTTTTACAGCCCATCTAGCAATGCGACCAGTTTTTCTAGTCTTACTTAGTGCCCAACTGAGAGCCTGATTGTCAGTTTCCAAAAAGAAAGGAACATGTTCTAGGTAAAGCCTAAACTTTTCAAGTCCAAATAAAACAGCAAGTGCCTCAAGTTCATAGACAGAAAATTTACATTCAGTATCAGAGAGGGTTCTTGATGCATAACTAATGGCACGTCTACCAAGTTCGCTATCTTGCAGTAATACAGCAGCAATAGCATTGTGAGAAGCATCGGTTTGCAAAATAAACTCTTTATTGAAATCAGGCATAGGTAAAATAGGAGCATTGCACAATGCTAGTTTGAGATCGTCGAAGACTTCCTGTTGGGGTTAACCCGATTAAAATTCCCCCTGTGCGTGGGGGCGGTAGAATAACACACACGGTATCCTCTGCCTGTCGTAAGAGGTGACTAAAAGGGGCCCCAGGGGCTCTGAACTTTGGAGCGTGGGTTGGCGACCACGGGGCCCTCAGCTGAGTCCTGGCATTGCTTCCACTTACTTGTGCCAGGCTCCTCATTTTCATCCATCCTATCCGACCTCTCTTGGTCAACTCTTGTTCTTTTCCGACCCCGACGCTATTAGGGTTGCGAGGGCTAGGGAGTCTTTCATTTTCACGCCTTTGTGGCCCTTGTCTTCCTTTGGCCGATATCTTCATTTTTCGAAGTGTAGTATCCCTTCAATTTTTCAACCTGATTAGTGTTATATAGAGGATGGTTGCCTAGTTGTACTTCCTCTTAAAACAATAATCACCACCACCACCACCACCACCACCACCCCAGGGGCTCTGAACTTCGTAGCGTGGGTTGGCGACCACGGGGCCCTTAGCTGAGTCCTAACATTGCTTCCACTTGTGCCAGGCTCCTCACTTTCGTCTATTCTATCCGACCTCTCTTAGTCAACTCTTGTTCTTTTCCGACCCCGACGCTATTAGGTTTGCGAGGGCTAGGGAGTCTTTCATTTTCACGCCCTTCGTAGCCCTCTTCCCTCTGTGGGTGGGGGAGGTAGAATAACACCCACGGTATCCCCTGCCTGTCGTAAGAGGCGACTAAAAGTGGCCTCAGGGGCTCTAAACTTTGGAGCGTGGTTTGGCGACCACGAGGCCCTAAGCTGAGTCCTGGAATTGCTTCCACTTACTTGTGTCTGGCTCCTCACTTTCATCTATCCTATCCGACCTACCTTGGTCAACTCTTGTTCTTTTCCCACCCCGATGCTATTAGGTTTGCGAGGGCTAGGGAGTCCTTCATTTTCACGCCCTTCGTGGCCCTTGTCTTTCTTTGGCCGATACCTTCATTTTTCGAAGTGTCGGTTCCCTTCCATTTTCCCCTCTGATTAGTGTTATGTAGAGGAATGTTGCCAAGTTGTACTTCCTCTTAAAACAATAATCACCACCACCACCACTCGTGGCCCTTTCCTTACTTTGGTCGATATCTTCATTTTTCGAAGTGTCGCATCCCTTCCATTTTTCCCTCTGTTTAGTGTTATATAGCGGATGGTTGCTTAGTTGTACTTCCTCTTAAAACAATAATCACCACCACCACCAACCCGATTAAAATTTTACATTTTTCTTTCTTAAGGAATTTAATGCAGCAGCTCTCTCAGCAAACTTAGGGACAAACTTCCTGAAGAAGTTTACCTTGTCAATGAATTGGACAACGCCTTTGACATCTTTAGGTGGTGGAAATTGTTAAATAACAAGAGCCTGACTCTGATCAATAGAAACACCATTCCCAGTTATAATATGACCTAAGAAGGGAATTTCAGAAGATGCAAATTTAACCTTAGATGGTTTAACAGTTAAGCCAGCGTTGCGAAGTCTGGTCAAATGTTATAAGATCATCCAAATAGTGGTAAATGTATTTGAATTTAATGTCACTAAAGATGTTGTCTAACAGCCTTGTCAAAACAGCTGCTCCGGACAAAATGCCAAACAGTAACCTATTGAATTGATGGAGGTTCCAGTCAGTAGTGAAGGCAGTAATCTTCTTAAGATTCTTCCTCTAAAGGAACTTGGAAATAAGCATGATTTAAATCAAAAGAAGAATAAACCTTAGCATTAACAAACCATGCAAAACATGAATAAATGTCAGGGAGAGGGATAGACTGAATGCCTATCTCCTGGTTGACAGATCTTTAATCAACAACACCTCGAAATCCCCCTTGGGATTTGGGAACCAAGAAAATAGGTGAAGAGTAAGAAGAGGTGGATTTCCTGATAACTCCTTCCTCTAGCATTTTGTCAATAATTTCCCTTAATGCTTTCATTTCAGGAGGGGATAGACGGTATGGAGGAGATCTCACAGGGTTTAGGTCAGTTAATTTGATTTTGTATTTAATAACATCCGTAACCCCTAACCTATTTGTAAGAACATCTGGAAACCCATTACATAATTACCTGATTTGCTTAGCTTGAAGGTCATTGAGATGTTCAAGATTAAATGAAAGAGAATCAGCCTTTTCATCCTCATCAAAATAGTATTCACAGGGCACCTTATCTTGATCAAAAGAAATATTTTCAGCTTTAAGAGAATCAGAAATTATATGGTCAGGATTGATCAAATGGTTTTCATCCCCCTGTGGGTGGGGGCGGTAGAATAACACCCACGGTATCCCCTGCATGCCGTAAGAGGCGACTAGAAGGGGCCCCAGGGGCTTTGCCCCCTGTGGGTAGGGGCGGTAGAATAACACCCACGGTATCCCCTGCCTGTCGTAAGAGGCGACTAAAAGGGGCCCCAGGGGCTCTGAACTTTGGAGCGTGGGTTGGCGACCACGGGGCCCTTAGCTGAGTCCTGGCATTGCTTCCACTTACTTGTGCCAGGCTCCTCACTTTCATCTATCCTATCCGACCTCCCTTGGTCAACTCTTGTTCTTTTCCGACCCCGACGCTATTAGGTTTGCGAGGGCTAGGGAGTCTTTCATTTTCAGCCCCCAGGGGCTCTGAACTTTGGAGCGTGGGTTGGCGACCACGGGGCCCTCAGCTGAGTCTTGGCATTGCTTCCACTTACTTGTGCCAGGCTCCTCACTTTCATCTATTCTATCCGACCTCCCTTGGTCAACTCTTGTTCTTTTCCGACCCCGACGCTATTAGGTTTGCGAGGGCTAGGGAGTCTTTCATTTTCACGCCCTTCGTGGCCCTTGTCTTCCTTTGGCCGATATCTTCATTTTTCGAAGTGTCGGATCCCTTCCATTTTTCCCTCTGATTAGTGTTATATAGAGGATGGTTGCCCAGTTGTACTTCTTCTTAAAACAATAATCACCACCACCACCACCACCATCTTTCATTTTCACGCCCTTCGTGGCCCTTGCCTTTCTTTGTCCGATAACTTCACTTTTCGAAGTGTCGGTTCCCTTCCATTCTTCATTCTGATTAGTGTTATATAGAGGATGGTTGCCAAGTTGTACTTCCTCTTAAAACAATAATCACCACCACCACCTCGCTTGGTCAACTCTTGTTCTCTTCCGACACCGACGCTATTAGGATTGCGAGGGCTAGAGAGTCTTTCATTTTCATGCCCTTCGTGGCCCTTGTCTTTCTTTGGCCGATACCTTCATTTTCCGAAGTGTCGGACCCCTTCCATTTTTTCTCTCTGATTAGTGTTATACAGAGGATGGTTGCCTAGTTGTACTTCCTCTTAAGCAATAATCGCCACCATCACCACCTTTGTTAACAAAACATAAGTACGACCGATATGTAGGTCAATAATATTACTTACCAGGTTCCTTTCAGAGATATCTAACTGAAAAACTTTGGTATACAGTAGTATGTCCTGGATATAGTCAGCAAGGTTCTCATTCGTTCCTGGAACTCTACAGTGATATTTCTGCACTAGTGAAAACAATGCCCTATATGGGATGTAGTTAGTTAATATTTCAGAATGAAAATTCTCAACGGCTTTATTGTTGGACATAGCATCAAGAATCAGATTTGATAAAATGCCAGTCGAATAGGGATAAATAATTTGGAATAATTGTTTAGACGAGAATTTGAAAACCTTAGCCACATCCCGAAATTCGGTTAAAAATCTCAAAAAGGAAGCAATTTCCTCCAAGGAACCAATAGATAGACATATTTTTGAGAAGCATAGAAATTGGGAGAGGTAAATTTCTGAATGTCTGTTGACCAATACACAAGTTTTGAAATCCACCCACTAAATCATAGGGAATAGTTTCAGACTTATCTGGCACAATGGTCATTGACCTTAGGAGCCTCCCCCTGTGGGTGGGGGCGGTAGAATAACACCCACGGTAACCCCAAACTGTCGTAAGAGGAGACTAAAAGGGGCCCGAGGGGTTCTGAACATTGGAGCATGGCTTGGCGACCACGGGGCTCTTAGCTGAGTCCTCATTGCTTCCACTTACTTGTGCAAGGCTCCTCACTTTCATCTATCCTATCCGACCTCTCTTGGTCAACTCTTGTTGTTTTCCGACCCCGACGCTATTAGGTTTGCGAGGGTTAGGGAGTCTTTCATTTTCATGCCCTTCGTGGCCCTTGCCTTCCTTTGGCCGATACCTTCATTTTTCGAAGTGTCGGACCCCTTCCATTTTTTCCCCTCTGATTAGTGTTATATAGAGGATGATTGCCTAGTTGTACTTCCTCTTAAAACAATAATCACCACCACCACCACCATTAAAACAATAATCACCACCACCACCACCTTAGCTGAGTCCTGGCATTGCTTCCACTTACTTGTGCCAGGCTCCTCACTTTCATCTATCCTATCAGATCTTCCTTGATCAACTCTTGTTCTTTTCTGACCCCGACGCTATTAGGTTTGCCAGGGCTAGGGAGTCTTTCATTTTCATGCCCTTCGTGGCCCTTGTCTTCCTTTGGCCGATACCTTCACTTTTCGAAGTGTCGGACCCCTTCCATTTTTCCCTCTGATTAGTGTTATATAGAGGATGGTTGCCTAGTTGTTCTTCCTCTTAAAACAATAATCACCACCACCACCGGATCCCTTCCTTTTTTCCCTCTGAATAGTGTTATATAGAGGATTCTTGCCCAGTTGTACTTCCTCTTAAAACAATAATCACCATCACCACCACCACCACACCAGAAAAATATTTGTGATTTTAGATTACTCGACTGTCTGGATTACTAGTCACAGAATCAGAATTGACATGCTGACTGAATGTTTTAACATTAACATCAGGGGTAGGGTTTTCAGACTTATCAGTGTCATTAGTAGCCTTATCTAAGAAGTCATTAATATCACACTGCAAGGTAATGGACTTGTTTAAAACATGATTACAGCCATATTTTAGATGGGAAGGGAGATCGAATGTTAAAAGATCTCTGGTGCGATCAACAAAATATTTAAGGCGATTATTGATACGTCTAAAATGAATACCAGAAGATTCACCTTGTTTGAGAAAATTAAAAATCGATTCAATCTCATCAACTCTGTTAAAAATCAAGGACAATAACTCACTTTTTTTTTTTTTTTTGCTAGGGGCTTTACGTCGCACCGACACAGATAGGTCTTATGGCGACGATGGGATAGGAAAAGCCTAGGAGTTGGAAGGAAGCGGCCGTGGCCTTAATTAAGGTACTGCCCCAGCATTTGCCTGGTGTGAAAATGGGAAACCACGGAAAACCATTTTCAGGGCTGCCGATAGTGGGATTCGAACCTACTATCTCCCGGATGCAAGCTCGCAGCCGCGCGCCTCTACGCGCACGGCCAACTCGCCCAGTCAATAACTCACTAGCAGTCTTCTCAATACTTTCAGGTATCACAATGGTAACATCCTCTAAGTCCTTTAACAGTTTTGTATCACCGGTTACAGTTTCAGTGGAGGACTGGTTTCTGATGCAAATTTCATATTCATTCTCTTCTTTACGGAGGAAACTTAAAATTGGCAATCTCCGGGCACCCATGATAAAGGGATAAGAAATATGACAGGATTAGCAAATCAGAAAAAAAAAAAACACAAATCAATTAACAACAGAGCTAATTATTTAATTAGTATAGGTCACGATTGCAATTCTCTGCTACCACTGTGACGCGCGTTTTGTATGGGAAGGTACAAATACATACCGTACCAATGTGTTAAGTGACGTACGATTATACAGGAGAGTTATAATAAATAAACATAATCACTGTGACGCCTAAGTTGGAAGTTAACTTAAAAACACTGTATCGTTCGGATCACACAATAAAAAAATACTACAACATTAAACACATTAGCGCCCAGAAAAATTAAAAATAAGATATTAGGGTGGCTAGGTAAATAATAATAAGATACCCAGTACTAGTTTCAGGTTAGGTTATGAATGACACACCATACAGTTACACGCACAACAGAAATTCCTCAGTGGTGTGGTCAGGCACAAGGTAATTAAAACGGCAATATTAAAACAACATGCAAGAACGAACTTACCTCAATGGGTAAATGAGTGGAGAGCGAGCTAGGAGTGGATCATTCAACGCGACCTTTATATCAGTACCAAATTACCAAATTCACAGTTTTAGGAACATAAATTTAATAAAGGCATATGAAAGTTACTCCACTCATTTACCTTGTCTAATATTTGATAAGGAAGCAACAAGTAATAGGTAAAATTAACCGGGAGATAAGAAGAGAAATGAAACCAGTACCTTAGTATGGAGAAAATACCATAATGTATCACAGGAGCTGAAATCCGTACTACACCCTTCCACCTATCAATCATTTCAATCATCTTCTCAAGTTCGGGGGATTAATTGCGTTATTCATGTACGGTGGTTGGAAGTATATGTTCAGCTAGCAATTCAGGGTAAAATATATATCAATTTGGTCCTCAAATCACACTACTCTAATCGCAGGTTCCGTTGAAGAGTGTCAATATCCTCAATTAATCATTCAATTCCCCCAAAACGAAGTAATTATCCGTGATTACGCTCATATCGTATCATAAATATATTCTATCAGCACTTATGCTACCTTATGACTACGTATTTTAACTTATTCTTATAAAGAAAACGCATAAATAGTCCTATATCTAATTTATTAGCATGCTAATGCAGTATTAATAAAAATATAAATCAAATTATGGGCAGTATAGAAAAGTAAATGTAGTTACGTTACATTATTATCTTTGAATTCATTAATCATCTCCGTAAATATTATTGAAATAGGGTAAATTATAGTCTTCCACTTCAATATTTGCCATTATCATCTTGTTGTATGACCACAGTTCATCATTCCATAAATATATCATGGGGTAAGAGAGGGATGAAACTTTATTTTAGAAGGGAGTGGTATTTCTTCCTGTTTGGTCTATTTGGATTTGTCTGGATTTGTTTGGATTTTCGTAGCGACCTTTTCTTGACATGAGATAAGCAATAAGTTTCCGAAGAATGGTTTTAAAATATCAACTCACATTAAATAATTCTGTCTATACTGATACCAAGTATATTGTTACCAAATTCTTTCATATGTGCCAGAAGAAATCAAATATTTTCACTAGTAGGTGCCATATCATCTCTCATATCATTTATCGCTTTGCCAACATTAAGTTATAAACTGTTTTACCAATCTACACTCATATTTTGAAACGTTTGTCCTGGTAGGCGATGTTCCTTCATATTCCTATATTTATTCTATAATGCATGTGAATGCCAATTAACCTAGCATAATCTTTGATATAAATACTACCAATCGACCGTTTACCACTTGGACTGTATCTTATATTCATTTGGACATGACCTAACTCCATTGCTTGCAGTATTATCTACCATACCATAACCGTAACTAACACAGAATTCCGTAATAATATCATCCAACCATTGCTTATAAAAGGAACAATTAATATTTCCTAACACTATTATCATTACATAATTCTCATATATCTCTTCTTTCCGTGTCATATGTATATAAAAATCCTCATCTAACTTTTTCTTAACAATATCTTTGTTGCAGTTAAAACAGTCCATCGTCTACAGTTACTATTTATTAATGGCTAATTCCTAATATTTAATCCACTTCTTCTAATATCAGAATCGAATTGGCCATGTTTGCTGATCTGGTCTTTGTAATATCTAGATTTCATTCCATACTTCACAGACTCTCTTCTAACCTCATCTAGTTCGACATTAAATGATCTTTCCAAGTAGATTGGCTCTTAAACATTGATATTCACATTCCGTTTCTGTTTACAATAACCTAAAATCATCTCACGAGCACGGTACAACTACTACTCTCATTAGCACATGTTTGCGGTTAATATCTTAGAATGTAACACTAGTATTCACTTATCGGTACACATAATGTATCTGTTGGCACTTCTACACTCTTACTAATATCTTTCATCATTTACCATTAACTCCCCCTGTGGGTGGGGGCGGTAGAATAACACCCACGGTATCCCCTGCCTGTCGTAAGAGGCGACTAAAAGAGGCCTCAGGGGCTCTGAACTTTGGAGTGTGGGTTGGCGACCACGGGGCCCTTAGCTGAGTCCTGGCATTGCTTCCACTTACTTGTGCCAGGCTCCTCACTTTAATCTATCCTGTCCGACTTCCCTTGGTCAACTCTTGTTCTTTTCCGACCCCGACGCTATTAGGTTTGCGAGGGCTAGGGAGTCTTTTATTTTCACGCCCTTCGTGGCCCTTGTCTTCCTTTGCCCGACATCTTCATTTTTCGAAGTGTCGGATCCCTTCCATTTTTCCCTCTGATTAGTGTTATATAGAGGATGGTTGCCCAGTTGTACTTCCTCTTAAAACAATAATCACCACCACCACCTCTGCTTACTCCTCACGACATCTCCGAGTAATCAGCCATGGTCCTGGATTACGTCACAGCCGGGCAATGGTTAGGCAGTCTATGGCATCATGAGCAGTCTTCCGCCATCAGTTTAAGCGAGCTCCTCATGACTCAGTTGCCCCAGGGGCTCTGAACTTTGGAGCGTGGGTTGGCGACCACGGGGCCCTCAGCTGAGTCCTGGCATTGCTTCCACTTACTTGTGCCAGGCTCCTCACTTTCATCTATCCTGTCCGACCTCCCTTGGTCAACTTTTGTTCTTTTCCGACCCCGACGCTATTAGGTTTGCGAGGGCTAGGGAGTCCTTCATTTTCACACCCTTCGTGGCCCTTGCCTTTCTTTGGCCGATACCTTCATTTTTCGAAGTGTTGGGCCCCTTCTATATTTTCCCTCTGATTAGTGTTAAATAGAGGATGGTTGCCTAGTTGTACTTCCTCTTAAAACAATAATCACCACCAGCACCACTCATGACTCAGTGTCCATGCAATGAGAAAACAGCATAAATCGGGTAGAATACATCTCAATTCCTTTCATTCTCAGCTTTCCAATACGTGTGTTTATCTATTTGTATTTCCTATTACTGAAAGACAGTGTCCTAAGATATTATAAATCTCCAAAATATGCTTGTTTTTTGTCAAACATATCGCCTAATATAAGCTGATTAGAGCTTCTGACTGTTATTTCTGCACTTTTTGATAGTATATGGCCACTTATTGTAATAATACTGGCCCTTTTCTCGTCAACGTTTCACTGGACTGTAGCCTTTCTTTACTTCGGTATTTGGAAACGAAATATCCCCCTGTGGGTGGGGGCGGTAGAATAACACCCACGGTATCCTCTGCCTGTCGTAAGAGGCGACTAAAAGGGGCCCCAGGGGCTCTGCATTCTGGAGCGTGGGTTGGCGACCACGGGGCCCTCAGCTGAGTCCCCCTGTGGGTGGGGGTGGTAGAATAACACCCACGGTATCCCATGCCTGTCGTAAGAAGAGACTAAAAGAGGCCTCAGGGGCTCTGATGCCCCAGGGGCTCTGAACTTTGGAACGTGGGTTGGCGACCACGGGGCCCTTAGCTGAGTCCTGGCATTACTTCCACTTACTTGTGCCAGGCTCCTCACTTTCATCTATCCTATCCGACCTACCTTGGTCAACTCTTGTTCTTTTCAGACCCCGACGGTATTACGTATGGAGGCCTAGGGAGTCTTTCATTTTCACGCCCTTCGTGGCCCTTGTCTTCCTTTGGCTGATACAATCATTTTTCGAAGTGTCGGATCCCTTCCATTTGTCCCTCTGATTAGTGTTATATAGAGGATGGTTGCCTAGTTGTACTTCCTCTTAAAACAATAATCTCCACCACCACCATCTCCTGTTACCCATATACGCTCCTTGACCATAGGATCCCTTTCTGCAGTGGCATTTCTCTTCCTCCTTTCTTCCACTTTCCTGGTTACCCCATTGTCTTTTTCTGTTTGTGTTCCTTCGTTCATCCGGAGTACTTTTGCTCGTGTCATCCTGCGTAAGCACGTTAACAGTCTTTTCACCGTAAGTGTTCCTAACTATCCTGTGGAGATGCGGTACTGTAGTCATGTCGATCTGCCTTAGCGTTGTTTCCATCTGTACTGCGGTTAATGGGTTAGCAGTAGC
Organism: Anabrus simplex; assembly: GCF_040414725.1. Taxonomy (NCBI): domain Eukaryota; kingdom Metazoa; phylum Arthropoda; class Insecta; order Orthoptera; family Tettigoniidae; genus Anabrus; species Anabrus simplex. The sequence goes on from NC_090265.1 coordinate 1,717,301,061, forward strand.
TAATAATCGTTGGACATCTAATGGAAATTGATGTTGTATGGTCTTAATCGCTTCAAGTTCGCTGGGTGGCGAATCCAGATCTTGAAATCGGTGAAATTGTTAAGCAAAATAATCGCTGTACCCTGTTTGAACATTAGATGCGTACTTCCACGAATAGAGTTCTAAACGTAGGTTTTGTTGTACGTCCGGGTTCCAAAAACGCTTCAAGAATGCTGTCTTGAAGTCATTGTATTCATGAAAGGTGTACTTGAATGCTTGGAACCACAAACTAGGGTTCGCATCCAAGTGTTTTTCTACTACTTTCAATCGTTTCTCTTCAGGGATACCATGTTCCTTAAAATAGTCATCCATTTCTCGAAGAAAACGTTTTGGTAAAATTCGAGTTGAATTATTAAAATGTTTCGGCCTATCGTCGAATGTTGTTATCATCCCCCTGTGGGTGGGGGCGGTAGAATAACACCCACGGTATCCCCTGCCTGTCGTAAGAGGCGACTAAAGGGGCCTCAGGGGCTCTGAGCCCCAGGGGCTCTGAACTATGGAGCGTGGGTTGGTGACCACGGGGCCCTCAGCTGAGTCCTGGCATTGCTTCCACTTACTTGTGCCGGGCTCCTCACTTTCATCTGTCCTATCCGACCTCTCTTGGTCAACTCTTGTTCTTTTCCGACCCCTACGCTATTAGGTTTGCGAGGGCTAGGGAGTCTTTCATTTTCACGCCCTTCGTGGCCCTTGCCTTTCTTTGTCCGATATCTTCATTTTTCGAAGTGTCGGTTCCCTTCCATTTTTCTCTCTGATTAGTGTTATATAGAGGATGGTTGCCTAGTTGTACTTCCTCTTAAAACAATAATCACCACCACCACCATCAGGGGCTCTGAACTTTGGAGCGTCGGTTGGCGACCACGGGGCCCTTAGCTGAGTCCTGGCATTGCTTCCACTTACATGTGCCAGGCTCCTCTTTCATCTATCCTATCCGGCCTCCCTTGGTCAACTCTTGTTCCTTTCCGACCCCGACGCTATTAGGTTTGCGAGGGCTAGGGAGTCTTTCATTTTCACGCTCTTCGTGGCCCTTGTCTTTCTTTGGCCGATATCTTCATTCTTCGAAGTGTCGGATCCCTTCCATTTTCCCTCTGATTAGTGTTAAATAGAGGATGGTTGCCTAGTGGTACTTCCTCTTAAAACAATAATCACCACCACCACCACCTGTTGTTATCACATTAATTATAGTGGGACTCCCATTGCTTCCGTTCTCCGTGTTCATTTCCACAATACTGTGATTTGAACGCGTGACTGGTATAGATGTAGCTTCTCTCTCATTCATCTGGAATTCAACGTTTTTATGTCGCTCGCCGCTGGATATCATAACGGTTCTTCCCTGTCCTTCCTCTCGGATTTCTCGTATTTGAGCTTGTATCTGCCTAAGCCATTCTTCAGATTTATTCATCCTCTGATTTAGCTTTTCTTTGTTCTGTTCAATTTCGTCTCTTATTTCCGTTATTTTGTTCCCGATCTGATCTGCGGCTTGTTCATATTTATTTTATAAATCGGTGTTTGTTGTCGGTATATCATCGCTTAACTTCCCAATCTTCTCCTCACACTGTTTCCATTTTTGCTGGGAATCTATGTGCAGTCTCTCCATATTGTCCGTCAGGTTCTCTTTCTCATTCTCCTTTAAAGATTGGAGATAATTATTAATCCCTATCATCTCTTTCTTGATATCATTTATTTCTTGTTGTATCTTCCGGTTCTTCTCCTCCATACTTCCGCTAATTTAGGCTTTCCATTCATCCATGTTGTTCTTGATCTTGTCCATATCTGATCCTATTTTCAAGATCTCTTCCTTCATCTCCGTCATTATTATTTTGTGTCTTTCTTCTTGCTCCCTAGTTACCTCTTCCATCTTTTCCTGATATTTACTCAATTCTTCCTTCTGCTCCTGATGACCTTTCTTCATCTCCTCCCCCTGTGGGTGGGGGCGGTAGAATAACACCCACGGTATCCCCTGCCTGTCGTAAGAGGCGACTAAAAGGGGCCTCAGGGGCTCTGAACTTTGGGGCGTGGGATGGCGACCACGGGGCCTTAGCTGAGTCCTGGCATTGCTTCCACTTACTTGTGCCAGGCTCCCCAATTTCGTCTATCCTATCCGACCTCCCTTGGTCAACTCTTGTTCTTTTCCGACCCCGACGCTATTAGGTTTGCGAGGGCTAGGGAGTCTTTCATTTTCACGCCCTTCGTGGCCCTTGTCTTGCTATGGCCGATATCTTCATTTTTCGAAGTGTCGGACCCCTTCCATTTCTCCTCTCTGATTAGTGTTAAATAGAGGATGGTTGCCTAGTTGTACTTCCTCTTAAAACAATAATCACCACCACCACCTCATGGGCTCTGAACTTTGGAGCGTGGGTTGGCGACCACGGGGCCCTTAGCTGAGTCCTGGCATTGCTTCCACTTACTTGTACCAGGCTCCTCACTTTCATCTATCCTATCCGACCTCCCTTGGTCAACTCTTGTTCTTTTCCGACCCCGACGCTATTAGGTTTGCGAGGGCTAGGGAGTCTTTCACTTGTACCAGGCTCCTCACTTTCATCTATCCTATCCGACCTCCCTTGGTCAACTCTTGTTCTTTTCCGACCCCGACGCTATTAGGTTTGCGAGGGCTAGGGAGTCTTTCATTTTCACGCCTTTCGTGGCCCTTGTCTTCCTTTGGCCGATACCTTCATTTTTCGAAGTGTCGTACCCCTTCTTTTTTCCTTCTGATTAGTGTTATATAGAGGATGGTTGCCTGGTTGTACTTCCTCTTAAAACAATAATCACCACCACCACCACTTTCTTCATCTCCTCCATCATCTGCTTCTGTTTCTCTTCCTGTTCCTTGTGGACTTCCTTAAACAACTCTTGCTGATTCTGTTGATCTCTCCTTTCGTTTCTCATTTCTTCCACGAGTCTTTGATATTCCTCTTCCCATTCTTGTTTGTCTTTCTTTCTCTCTTCTTCCTGCCTCTTCTCCTTCTCTTCTTTCTCTGCCTTCTGTTTTCTCTCCTTCTCCTCCCGTTCTTCCTTGTGTTTCTTATTCATTTCTTCCATCATTTCCTTTAATCTTTCCTCTTGCTTTCTCATTTCTTCTTGCCTTTCTCTCTTAATTTCTTCCTCCCGTTTTTGGTTTTCTACCATCAATTCCTGTTGCTTATCTATTTTTTCTATCATTCCCTGTTGCTTTTCCATCATTTCTCTTATGATTTCCAACATTCCCTGTTGTTCTTCCTTCATCTTTTTTTTAATTTATTTATTTCAAAAGAGGCACCTGAGCCAAGGCTCATAATGGTGCAGTACAAATAATTACATTTGGCAACAAAGATGAGATTTGAGAACATCAGCTTCTAGGACAAAAATATAATATACTGTACAATTAATAATTATAATATTAATTACATTTGGCAACAAAGATGAGATTTTAGAACATCAGCTTCTAGGACAAAAGTATAATATACTGTACAATGAAGAATAATAAAAATAATATTAAGGTATCCTAGTGATAGAAACCAAATATGAACAGCAGTGATATAGTATACTAAATCAGTACTCTATAGGCTTGGCATTTTTACTTTTAGAAAATTAACAAGCTTGGTTTTAAAGATGGGTAAGTTAGCGGCTTCTCGAATATGCTCAGGAAGGCTATTGAAAAACTTTACAGAAAAATGCCATAAAGAATTAGTGCCATACTTAGTAGACTTCAATGATTTACAGTGAATTTTAGTAGATCCTCTTGTACTGTATGAATGTATGTCAGAATTCAAGTTGCAAAGTGTGTTCGAATGAGTTTGTCCATTTTTCAATTTATACAACATAATAGCTGAAGCTTTTTTACGAAGACCATCTAGTGACAGCACATTACAATACTGGTAGACCTGTATGGTTGGTGTTAAGGTGGGTAAGTTGAAGAGTATTTTCAGTGCTCTTTTCTGTAAGATACTGATCTTTTCAAATTGTTCTTTACTGCAACATGCCCAGATATGAATCATATAATTCAGGTGGCTTTCAATTAGTGCATGATAAATACTCTTCAACAGTCCACGAGAAACTTTGTATTTTAATCGGCTGAGTACACCAATAGCAGGAGTTATTCTATCACACAGCATTGTGATGTGATTCTCCCAAGTTAGCGACTCATCTATGCAAAGTCCTAGAAATTTGGTTGATTGAACACGAGGTATCACTTGGTCATAGAAACTCAAGTTGATGTCCAGAGGAAATGTACATAATGGTTTGTGAAATATGATATAATTAGTTTTATTATGATTAATTCTTAGTCGGTTGGTAGTAAGCCAGGTCTGAATTAAAGATATGTCATGTTGCATCTTTTCTTCAAGATTATATGTACAATTCCCTGTGTAGAAAATATTTGTGTCATCAGCAAATAATGACAACTTGCCGAACAGCGGCAAGTTACCAATATCATTGACAAATACAAGAAATAATATTGGTGCTAGAACAGAACCTTGAGGCACACCAGTTGTTATAGTCTGTAACGTGCTTTCTGCTCCCATACAACTAACGAACTGTACCCTGTCTCTGAGATAATCTGTAAACCAGTTAAGTGCTAAACCTCTAACCCCTGCTGCTTCCAACTTCAGTAATAAAATGTTATGGTCAACTGTGTCAAATGCTTTCTGAAGATCTATAAAAAGGCCTGATGCTACCATACATGAGTCTAAGGACTCCTGTAACTTAATAATAATGTCTTCCACAGCATTGTAGGTACTAGAGTTAGGCAAAAATCCGTACTGGTATGGATAAAAATAGTCATTACATTGTAGGTATTTTAATAGCCTATCTTTGACCACTATCTCTAGGATTTTTGACACAATGGGAAGGACTGATATAGGTCTGTAGTTATTAAGATCGAATTTATCAGACCCTTTATACACAGGAATGACCTTGGCAATTTTTAACTCACATGGAACAATACCTTCACTTAACGATTTGTTGATTAACTTCGTAATGCATGGAATTAAATGCACAGCTAGACTCTTAAGTAGGTTATTACTAACACCATACACATCACTACAGCTGCTATTTTTTAATTTTTTATTATTTCCGCAACTTCAAGGTCATTAGTAGGTTTCAAAAACAATGAATTACTTGGCCCATTTCCAATATTAGGTGATTTGTGGGTAGGAGTATTGGTAGCTAACTTTTTTCCTATATTAATAAAGTGGTCATTGAATAATTTTGATATTTCTACTGGACAAGTCACAATATTATCTTGAACTTTGAGTTGGAAATTCCTGTTTTTGTTAAAATTTGATGTTAAGATTTCATTGACAATTTTCCAAGGATTGTTTTTGGCATTACTTAATCTATTTATGAAATATGCATTTTCCAACTGTCTTTTAAGCTTTGTTACCTGATTACATAATAGTTTATAGTCATTTATCAATTGCTGTGATGCATAATCACAGCCCATTTTTACTCTAAGTTGTTGTCTTTTTATTTTACCGTAAAGTTTATTCTTTTGATCAATGAGGCTGGAAAGTGTATCATTCATCCATGGGCAATATTGCCTACCTTTGAATGTCTTATTATTTGCTTTATAATTCTGATTTATAGGCCTACTGCTACTATTGGCTTCCTGCAGATAATTGTTAAGTTTATTTACTATCACATCACAACTATCACCTTCACTGATGATCAGAGGATTGGTAGACATATAAGCATTCATGTTCTTCACATTACATGTTTTTGGTTTCAAGTATGAAATTTCTGTTCTCACTTTCGATAACAAATTTATATCGCAGACTAATAAATTATGATCACTATAATCATTAATTATATTATACAGTTTGCACCTGTACAGCTTATTGACATAAACATGATCTAACAGACTAGCTGTACTGTTAGTAATCCTGGTGGGAAATCTGCTGTTACATGGATTTTGGTTATAGCATTCACATAACCTCTTAAGTTCAGACGCTAGTAGACTCGGCTGAAGTTTGTCAATATTGAAATCTCCTACAGTAAAACACATATAATTACTATATTTATTCCATATATCCTCAAGTACATTAAGAAACTCTTTGGAAAATTTCAAATGGGGATTATAACATCCCAAAATAAGAATATCCCTCTCCAGACCGCTGACTTTAACCAATAAAAAATTGTACGGAGTACCAGGAGTGTTAATCGAAACTAATATTTTAGGTTTATAGGGTTCTTTAATGTATATAGCAATCCCTCCCCCTCTATCTTTTGTTCTGGAACAAAAATAACATTCATAACCTTTCAGATTATAATATTTCTCATCTTGTGGGAATAACCATGTTTCTACTATAATAATGATTTCTGGCATCTGTACATCTACAATTAAACTAGTTAAGTTTAGCCATTTATTACGGATACTTTGCGAGTTAGCATAAAAAATTCTCAGATGGCAATCTCTGGTCTTAAGTTGTCTTAAGTTTGTTAACTGAGCCTCTACAATTTCCATGTCATAATTCAAGCTGATTCAAGATTAAGAACATCTTCGATATTTCGTATGCTTATCACATTAGAGTTATCATCCTTCCTAACAAAAATCTTACCTTCCCGTGTCCACACATACTTATAACCTTTCATTCTTAAATCCTTGGCCCTCTTAAGAAGACCTTTTGCTCTGGGTGTAAGATGATCATTGATGTAAATCATATGATCTGAAGCATTGAAGCCCACTGCTACAGATGATATCTGCCGGACATTCTTCTTTGCTGCCATAAATTCCTGTTTTTTCCATCTGTTCACAAATTTGACAATGATGGGTCTGGGTAGTGTCTTGTTTGCCTAGGGAATTCTATGAGCAATGTCTACATCACACTTATTTAATTCAAATCCAATAGCTTTACCAATATTTGTCACGACACTATAAACGTCTTCATTCGGAAGTTCTGGTGCGCCATGGATTTCAATATTGTTTCTCCTTAGGTATTGGTTAACATTCTCCACTTCGTCATGGGAATCGGCCTTCATCTTGTGAAGTTCCTGTTGAAGTTCCTTGATCCTTTCATCCCGTTTATTAATTTCCAGTTTTAAGTCTTCAATTACTTTAGTACTGAAATCAATACTTTCCTTCAGCCTGTCAATAACTCTGTCTACTAATCGATCCATAATTGAGTCTAAAAATGTTGACTCACGAAGTATTTTATTCACCGCGGCCGACAGATCCTCTGAGCGACTGTTTACGTTAGGTGGAGTCCTCACATTCCCATCCGCTGCACTGCGCTGCTGTGGCTGTTGCTGCTCCAAGCTTGCCATCTCCTTGCTACCGCGATTCTTTTGTTTGTTCTTGGACATAACCTCAAACAAAAATTCCGATCTCAAACACTGTTTCACACTTAGTTCACGTAAAATAAATGATATTTCTTATTCACCCGTGACAATTTTCACACACACCGGTCGTTGTTACATATAACTTAGTCACCAAGAATCACTAATATCCATACGAACACAATAAATCTTCAGACTAACCACTAATGCTCTCTTACTCGGTTGCCATATTAACAACGTTCTCTGTTCTTCTGTGTCTTCTCTCCATCACACTTTCTCGCTTCTTCTGACTTCTTCCACCTTTCTTCCTGCTCATTCTGGTACTCTTCAAATTGTACTCTTAAGTGGCTTAACGTCGACATATTGACTCTCATGTATTATTTCCAAATTCTCTATTAATCCTAATAATACTCTAATTCTGCCCTAACTTCTCTATAATTCAATTTAACCATTATTCTTATACTTATCTCACCCAACTGTGCTTGTACTATGCTTAAATATATAGGCTTAACTACTCAAGACTAGGCTTTGCTCATGATGTTGACCCAATTACACTATGAAACATGAGATGTTTATCCTAATGACTGAGATTCCATGTCTTAATTCTGGAACGAATAATTAAAAGACTCAAATGACTTAATTTCTTACCATCTATTTCCTATGTGTAAGTTATTTCCGAATAAATTGCGACTAACATATTAACAACATTCCTTAAATTCATTTCCAACTATTCATATTTACAGTTGTGAAGTCATCGTACTCTACATCAGCTTTCTCTATATTGAAATTCGACTGCTTTCAGTCATCCTCGGATATTTCCTTCAGCTCATCCATCCATTTCTTCTCTCTCCTATTTCTCATTATTATTATTATTGGGCACCTACTCGACTTCACAGTTCAATGTCCTCCTGTGTTCCCTTCAATCCCATAATAAAAAAATAATTATCTGGTCAAGCGACAACTTCTTTACCAGATACAACTAAGTTCTGTACGATAGTCCCATTTTCATTCAATCATCTCGTCATTACGTTCGAAAATCCTTTGTCAACCAACTCCTGAAATACCTTTCCCTCTTATCAAGATTTCCTCAGTAAGATTTTTATCTCAAACTGCCACATGTTTGTGCAGCCAAATTCTACATGACTCGTTGACTCTATTTTCTGACCACAATGTCTTTCTCTTCATTGCGAACACGTTGTGGCATCAAACGTACATGGTTTGACGACAAATTTCTCTTTCCCACGGTGTCTTTCTCTATTTGCCAACACGTTGTGCGACAAATCTACATGATTTGGCGACCAACGGTTCTTGACCACGGTGTCTTTCTCTTAAATTGCCACACGTATGGGCGACAAAACTACTTGCACCATTCCCGCGTCCAGGTGAGGGTACATGAAATCCAGACTAGCTCTTGATATAAATGATTCTATCTGATTAATGTTTCCGGGCTATGAGTTCCGCTTGAGAAAGTACGCCGATGGACTATGGTAAATCTCAACCTACGCAGAAGGACGTCTCCTACACGCTATCAGTCGGATACCATACTTGCATGTCGCCAAATTAATCGCAAATATATCAGGTCAATACAGTATTTCAACTGATTCACATGTGTCGCCAACGAAATCGCAAGTAAAAATAAGTTATTATAGTCTTACATCTAGTTCTTATACTAAGTAGGCGTTAAAAGAGTTATGAAGATTTACTATTCAACATTAATTGACTATTCAGTCCAAATACTAAGGAAATGTTACCTAACATCTCGTTGAAAATGTCTCACACAACGTAGGTAGCTTCGTAATGTTGTAAGAATTTCAATCAGTTACTGTTAAGTTGAGATAAAAATAAAAAAGTAAGTTTGGAAAACTTGTAATAAGTAGCTGAAATCTAGGCCATAATTATCGATTCATTAATACCTTGGCCTGTTGAAAATCTAAGTGATATATAAATAATGTTCCAAGAATTAATTGAAAAATATTAATTAAGTAAAACATACTAAATAACGTTGTAAGTATTAGATGCATCTAATTGGTTAAAAATGAAAAGAAAATTACATTCATGAATATATACATAAATCCAGTTTATAGTCTTTTAACAGAATGTAGAACGCAGTGTAAATTGCCAAATAAATAATTCATTAAGATTTGGAATCTCTTCTCTCTGAGCTGAATTGCTCCTCAAAGTCATTTAAAGTTCTGTCATTCAAACTTTAACTCAAATATGACTGGTGAAACGAATGTCACCTTGGGCTAAACCTAATATCTGTGTCCATACACAGTAGAAAAACATATGGGAAAGCAATGTCTGTTTTCTAAGGACTTCAGTTAAATAATATGCTTGAATGTTCCCTTTATCTTCATGTTTCATAGAATCCGATCTCCATATAAGCAAACTCAGGTCCGCTCTAAGTCGTCATTGATTTCAAAATAATCCTATCATATGGCTTATGTGGTTAATTCACATAATTATTACCTCAATCCAGGTTAAAATTTAATTTAAGAGCGTATCTGGCTGAATGTAGCATTGCCAAGTGTATTTCATTGAATTTCTAACAAATTATACCACAAGTGGAAAAACTGGCATGTTAGAAGACTCTACCTTCATCTAAAAATCCCTATATGAATGACTAAGTCACCAGTGATGTGTCAACATGCTCACATAAAATCAGAAATTATGTTATCATTTGTGAGAGTACTTGAAAATGGTCATAAATAACTCAGTGAAGGCCTAAATATTATCATTACTAGCCTCCTGGCTCATTTGATGATCCTAAATACTCAAAACAACACTGTATTGATGGCATTGAGATCGTATCCTAACCTACTTTGAGTGTATCTGGGAACAAAAACAGCAATTGAAAGCAGTACGTTTCAATATATATCTTAGTATGCATAATTTGCACATAACATCATCTCACAGAAGACTACTATGACCAACCTGTCAAATAAAAATAAATATCACCATCACAACTTAACATCTGCTTATATTATTATTATTATTCTTATTCACCATTTACCATTCCAAATATCACATAATATCCATATCAATACATTACAAGCACCCCATCTCATTAAATACGATGCATATGTGCCATAACCTTCACATATAATAACATTATTCTTACCGTCATAGTGTCAAAGAAAAGTGTATCATAATACTAAGCTGTACTACTACATTTCGTCGCAGACATTCCCTAAATACGATCTCTTAACTTGCTATTCCGATAAAGCCATCACACATGTATATTGACACTCATATTACACTTTAACACTCCACTGATAATGATTAAAAATATCTATTACCTTCTCTCGCACCACATTGATAATGTTGCGAACGGCTTTCACTGGTATATTACGCCTACATGTGGAATTGGCAGTAACATCAGATGAATACCTACATCCATGTAATCTCACTTCGATATATTTATACGCACGCACAATGTCACAAAACATATCAACACATAGCCACAAATAAAGGTTTCTACTTACGAAAAACGACTCATAGGGGACTTAACTTTGCTTATTGGACCCTGTTTGCCATCTCTCTTCTGGTCATCGGAAATGGTAGGCCTCGCTTCATGGTTCTGCTTCAGGTAATTGGATCCATCTCGTCTCCTCTCAGCTGACTTTCACCCCGTCTAGGGACACCATGACCTTGAAGTCGGTGTGGGGGCTTGTGTGCTTGTTGATCCCGAGGGCTGTGCCAGCTCAGGGTTACCCATGCTGGATAGGCCTCGGTGTAGGGCCAGACTAACAAGGTGTCCCCCGAGTTGCTTGAGAGGTGTCTGTGCTCTTTATTCTTAATCACTATTTCTACCCTTCTATTCTCACCATCTTTAATTTCATTCCTCTTCCTGTCTGGCCACCCTCTCTGCCTCGTGTAGATTAGGTTAGACATTACAGAAAAAAAAAATCATTTTTTTTAAAAAAAACATAAAATAAAAATTAATTAGGTTAGTACGGAGGTTTTATCCTCCCCCAATCACAAGTTTCGGGTCGTGGCGAGGTGATGCATGGCTACTGGGAGAGTAGTTCCAAGTGACCCCCTCCAGATACCGGGCGCCCTCTGGAGTATATAGCCTTGCCTCCGGTAAATCTCCTTGGCTCTGCCGGAGGGCCCCAGGGGCTCTGAACTTTGGAGCGTGGGTTGGCGACCACGGGACCCTCAGCTGAGTCCTGGCATTGCTTCCACTTACTTGTGCCAGGCTCCTCACTTTCATCTATCCTATCCGACCTACCTTGGTCAACTCTTGTTCTTTTCCGACCCCGACGCTATTAGGTTTGCGAGGGCTAGGGAGTCTTTCATTTTCACGCACTTCGTGGCCCTTGTCTTCCTTTGGCCGATATCTTCATTTTTCGAAGTGTCGGACCCCTTCAATTTTTTTCCCTCTGATTAGTGTTATATAGAGGATGGTTGCCTAGTTGTACTTCCTCTTAAAACAATAATCACCACCACCACCTCTGCCGGAGGTCGACCTAATATTTCCGTGAGTACTCGTGGAACAAAAGACGGAACCTCTTTCCCTTCCTTCTTTTAAAAAGGGTGGCACCCTTAAAAATACAGCGTCAAATATTGCTAAGGAACGTAAACGGTATACTCCAGTTCCTGTAGACTACATGAGTGACGAACGTCTTCCTCGATTCCTGGTTGCTTCCAGGGTCGATGGTAAATGTTTCCGTGACGAATGTCCTTTTATGATAAGCAATTCCATCGAAGAAATTGTTGCTGGTGAAGTCGACGAGATGCGCAAGCTCCGAGATGGATCCGTACTTATCAAGACATCTACGGCTGAACAGTCCAGACGGCTACTTAAAGCCAAGTTATTCGGTAAGGTAGAGGTGAAAATCGAGAAGCACCAAACCCTTAACTCCTGCAAGGGAGTTATATTCTACAGGGATTTGGTTAAGTCTTCCGATGATACGATGATCCGGTACCTAGCACGTCGGGGTGTAACCGACGTGAAGAGGTTGAAGAGGCGTGTGGGTGATAAGCTACTCGATACGGGTGCTTTCATCCTTACCTTCCACGCTGAGACCATACCTGAACGAATAAAGGTAGCAATGTATCGCCTGACTGTTCGTCCGTACATTCCGGCACCAATGAGGTGTTATAACTGTCAAAAGTTTGGCCACACCTCATTGCGATGTACAGGTTCGACGACCTGCAAAATGTGTGGGAAGTGCGAGCATGCTGGGGTTGAATGCACACCACCACCTGTGTGAGTTAACTGCCCGGGTACGCATGCTCCAATCTCCAAGGTGTGCCCCACATTCAAGCGGGAGAAGAAGATCCAGGAGATAAAAACGCTGGATAAGCTATCTTATCCAGACGCCCGGAGGAAGTTCAAATCCATAGCTGCTCCGGAGTTCTCCATCTCATTCGCGGAAAAGGTCGCAAACGTACGGATCACTCCACAGAGTTTTGTACAGAACACCGGTACTGAAAATGCATTGAAAAGTCAAAGCCAGCAACAAAATTCAGTAAGTAAAGAAACTGGAGTTTCACCATGTGAAAAACCGAAAAGAGCGTTACTGTCGACGTTGCCTGGGAAGGGCCCTTCCCAGGAACGTTCGGCTGGGAAGTCCTCCCCCAACAGGGCGGGGGGAAAGACTTCCCCAAATAGGGCTGGAAAGTCCAGCCCTCCTTCCAATGCCCAGATCATAAAGGAGGAGAAGGTGAAGCCACAGAGCTCCCTTAAAACATTGGAGAAGAAGCCTTCTCCAACTCAGTCGGGGTCCACAGGATCACCGAAGAAATCCGGCAAGCCATTTGCCGGCTCTCCTCCCAAAAAGAGAGAAACGGTGGGCAAGAGCGAGAGGCCCCGACGCCCTCTTGTTCGATTACTTTCTGGAGAACCTAGTTCTCCCAGAAAGAAGGCCCACTGTTCCAGACCAATGAGATCACCGTCCGCGGAGGGTCCAGTCACTGCGCCTCCTTCTTCTGAGGAGACAATGGAGACTGAACCACTCATTGTCGTGGATGGTGATGACAATACCGACAACAACGACGGAAAATGGCAGGTAGTTGACAAAAAGAAGGGCAAGCAATTGTCCTAATTTCGCAACACTACCAATCCACACAATGGCACTATTGCAGTGGAACTGCAGTAGTTACCACTGTCGCCTAGCTGAGTTACGTCAACTGATATCCGTCTACGCGGCCTCCATAGTCTGTCTACAGGAATCTCGCTTGAGACCTGGACACGACACGACTATAAGAGGATATCGTCTTTATTCCAAAGACAGAGTAGCTGTGGATGGCGCGGCAACTGGGGGCGTTTGTACCCTAGTTCGCTCCGACATCTTCAGCGAAGAAGTACCGCTCCGTACTCAGCTAGATGCAGTTGCAGTTCGCACTCCGTTGCCAGTAATGACAACGGATTGCAACGTGTACTTTCCACCGGATTATAACCTTGATATGCATGCACTACAAGATTTGATCGCTCAGTTACCTCCTCCTTTCCTCATGCTGGGCCCCAGGGGCTCTGAACTTTGGAGCGTGGGTTGGCGACCACGGGGCCCTCAGCTGAGCCCTGGCATTGCTTCCACTTACTTGTGCCAGGCTCCTCACTTTCATCTATCCTATCCGACCTCCCTTGGTCAACTCTTGTTCTTTTCCGACCCCGACGCTATTAGGTTTGCGAGGGCTAGGGAGTTTTTCATTTTCACGCCCTTCGTGGCCCTTGTCTTCCTTTGGTCGATACCTTCATTTTTCGAAGTGTCGGATCCCTTCCATTTTTTCCCCTCTGATTAGTGTTATATAGAGGATGGTTGCCTAGTTGTACTTCCTCTTAAAACAATAATCACCACCACCACCTCATGCTGGGGGATGTGAACGCCCGTAACACACTATGGGGTTCTCCGTCTTCCTGTTCTAGGGGGAGGAAGCTCGAGCGAATGATCAACCTATTTGATCTTTGTGTGCTCAATACAGGGGAACCGACACATTTCAGTAGCGCGCATGGCACATTCTCATACCTGGATTTCACTTTGTGTAGCCGTGCGCTAGTTCCCCTGCTACGGTGGCAAGTTCACGACGACCTCTGTGATAGTGACCACTTCCCAATAATTCTGTCTCTCTTGAATCAAAGACAGTCCGAATTACCCAAGCGCTGGTTACTTCGGCGGGCTAATTGGCCAGAATTTACAAAACGCGCAGTGATGGCTGATGATATGTTGGAGTCTGTTGACGACCACGTCTCTTCCATTACTACTGGAATTTTGTCTGCTGCAGAGGAAACAATTCCTTCCTCGTCCGGTATTCGTCGCCGGAAACAGGTCCCATGGTGGACGGACGAAATTGCAGCAGCCATACGTGATCGCCGACGGGCTTTTAAACATTATCGTCGGAATCCTACGATGGCCAATCATATCGCATTTAAGCGTCTGCGCGCGAAGGCCCGTTTTTTGATTCGAGAAAGTAAGAAAGCTACGTGGGAAAAGTATGTGTCATCCATCACGGCACATACTCCGTCATCACAAGTGTGGACAAAACTCCGCCGAATTGTCGGAGTACAGAATGTGCCCTCAGTACCCGGAATATCCATTAATGGAGATATAGTTACGATTCCTTCAGTCATTGCAGACCACATCGCGTCACATTTCGCAGATACGTCCAGCTCTAGGAGATACGACCCTGCATTTCTTCCAATTAAGCGCGAAGCAGAGGCCCGCCATCTCTCTTTTGCCTCTAGTGCTTCGCATCCCTACAACGCGCCCTTCACGGAGTGGGAGTTGCGAAGTGCACTTGCGCTATGGAGAGATACGGCTCCTGGACCGGACAAAATCCATAATCAAATGCTTAAGCATTTGAGTGACAGATGTCTCAAGGATGTCCTCACCCTATTCAACAGAATATGGAGTGAGGAAGTGTTTCCATCTCAATGGCGTGAGGGAATTGTAATACCAATTCCCAAGCCAGGTAAAGATCCAAAACTTCTGGATAGTTATAGGCCAATATGCCTTACAAATGGCCTCTGTAAGCTATTTGAAAGGATGGTTAACCGGCGTCTTGTGTGGGCCATGGAAAGGGAGGGCCTCTTGTCTAACTACCAGTGTGGTTTTCGCTCTCATCGGTCTGCCACTGATCATCTGGTCAGACTGGAGAGCGCCATTCAGGAGGCCTTTCTCCGGAAGGAACACCTAGTCGCCGTGTTTTTTGACCTGGAAAAAGCTTACGATACTACCTGGCGATATGGGATTCTCTCCACTCTACACCAGTGGGGTTTTCGGGGAAATTTGCCAACGTTTATTGAGAACTTCGTGTCCCTCCGTCTCTTTCGAGTCCGAGTAGGGAATGCATTTTCTCAATATTACGTTCAGGAAAATGGAGTACCTCAGGGATCGGTACTGAGTGTCACGCTGTTCGCAATCGCCATCAACGGCATAGTTGCCGCTGCTGGGCCCGCAGTCGTTCCATCGCTGTATGTAGACGACTTAGCTCTACATTACAGCTCCGGAAGGATAGCGTTTGCAGAGAGACAGCTACAGCAAGCTATTAACCGAGTCGACAGATGGGCCCTGCAACATGGTTTTCGATTTTCAGCAGCGAAAACCTCAGTTGTACACTTCTGTCAACGTCGACCTGTGCATCCCGAACCAGAGCTCCGCTTGCGAAACAGTGTCTTACCAGTGGTTGACACCTGCAAATTCCTGGGTCTCCACTTTGATAAGAGACTTACGGGGGGCTGACCGTGCGGTACTGCTACGATTTTACACGGCGACGGTCCTCTCCCGAATTGACTATGGAGGTGCGGCTTATGGCTCAGCATCAAAATCTACGCTGAGCCTTTTAGACAGTATTCACCATAGTGGAGTAAGGCTGGCAACGGGTGCTTTCCGTACTAGCCCCATTCCCAGCCTGCTCGCTGAAGCGGGAGATCCACCTTTACGGATAAGGAGGCAGCAGTTACTCCTAACGTACGCTGCCAAAATTCGTGAAATGCCGCTACATCCAAGCTATCAATGCTATCAAGCTATCAAGCTATCAATCGCACCCAATACCACCAGCGGTGCCAAGACCGGCCGAATGCCACACGGCCGGTTGGGTTTCGGATTGATAGCTTGTGTCATGATTTGAATATTGATATCGGTGGTTGTCTTGAACGAACTCTTAGCGAGGTACCTCCGTGGTTGGTTCCGCGACCGGATATACGTCTATATCTACTCCGTGGACCGAAGGTGAACACGGATTCTTCCGTTCATCGGAGGTATTTCAAGGACTTTGTTCACCAATATCCGGCCGCGAGACTTATCTTCACGGATGGTTCTAAAATCGGAGATAATGTTGGTTGCTCTTGTGTCATTGATGTTATGAGTACGAAGATCTCGCTCCCTAAAGTATGCAGCGTGTATACTGCAGAGCTTTACGCCATTTTAGAGGCTCTGCAGTTTGCACTGCGTGACGAAAGAAGCCACTTTCTGTTGTGTACCGATTCGTTAAGCTCTCTGCAGTCTATTGAAACCTGTTTCTCGCAACACCCACTGGTGCAGCAGATACATGACCTTCTAGCCAGGTTAAGCGATGCTAGCACCAGAATTACTTTCGCGTGGCTTCCAAGCCACGTTGGGATTGCGGGAAACGAACTTGCGGATGAAGCAGCAAAGGAAGCTGCACTTTTACCTCCAAGACCAGTCAATGTACCTGCTAAGGATATTTGTTCTCAGCTACGTCGAACCATCTTGGCGTTCTGGGAATCGGAGTGGCTAGATATCCGAACTCCCAACAAGCTGAGAGCAATTAAGAGGACAACTACCGTGTGGCGGTCCTCTTTCCGACCTTCACGGAGAGAGGCCATAGTACTGTGCAGGCTGAGGATAGCTCATTTACGATCCACGCACTCTTATCTCCTAAAGATGGAAGACCCCCCAGTGTGTTCTTGTGGTGCCGAATTCACCGTGGCCCACATCCTCACAGAGTGCGCCGATCTCTCTGGCCTAAGACGGAGCCTCGGCCTGCAGGAAACACTCGAACGCACACTAGCCGATGACGCGACTACTGCTGATCTCGTCATCCGCTTTATGTGCGACAGTGGACTGATCAAGGGTATGTAAATTACAAGTGTACTGTTACTCAGGGAACGTACGTTCCCTTTTGATACGTTAGTAATCCTTTCGGCCTAATACTATAATTGTTTTTTGTTTTATTTTGTACTGCGTTTCCAAATTCCTTTGTTGAATAAATATTTTTGTTTTATATTTTAAATTTCTTTTCCACTTATTTGTTCAGAGAGGATGATTACCTCGTTGTACTTCCTCTTAAAACAAAAATCACCACCACCACCACTTCAAATTTTCCCCTCTGATTAGTGTTATATAGAGGATGGTTGCCTAGTTGTACTTCCTCTTAAAACAATAATCACCACCACCACCACCCGAAGGGCTCTGAAATTTGGAGCGTGGGTTGGCGACCACGGGGCCCTCAGCTGAGTCCTGGCATTGCTTCCACTTACTTGTGCCGGGCTCCTCACTTTCACCTATCCTATCCGACCTCCCTTGGTCAACTCTTTTTCTTTTCCGACGCTGACGCTATTAGGTTTGCGAGGGCTAGGGTGTCTTTCATTTTCACGGCCTTCGTGGCCCTTGTCTTTCTTTGGCCGATACCTTCATTTTTCGAAGTGTCGGACCCCTTCAATTTTTCCCTCTGATTAGTGTTATATAGAGAATGGTTGCCTCGTTGTACTTCCTCTTAAAACAATAATCACCACCACCACCACCTTCCTCTTAAAACAGCAATCACCACCACTACCTCAGCTGAGTCCTGGCATTGCTTCCACATACTTGTGCCGGGCTCCTCACTTTCATCTGTCCTATCCGACCTCTCTTGGTCAACTCTTGTTCTTTTCCGACCCCGACGCTATTAGGTTTGCGAGGGCTAGGGAGTCTTAATTTTCACGCCCTTCGTGGCCCTTGCCTTTCTTTGTCCGATATCTTCATTTTTCGAAGTGTCGGTTCCCTTCCATTTTTCTCTCTGATTAGTGTTATATAGAGGATGGTTGCCTAGTTGTACTTCCTCTTAAAACAGTAATCACCACCACCACTGACCTTGATTATAATTAAAAATCTTAGTAGTAACTGAAGCAGAAATTACATCTTCATGGTTAACAAGGTTGTTTTCAAGTGCCATATTATACTTGAAATGCTGACAAAAAGGGAAATTAAACGAAGGAGAAAATTTAAAAAAGAAATGTTGATCGTGGATGTTTAACACCAAAGCAGTATGATACAGAAAATTATGACCTAATATAGCATCACAGGATAAATGTTTAGAAACAAAAAACTGAACTTCCAAGTATATGTTATTATTCAAACCTTAACTTCAACTGATCCCAAGATTTCCAAAGCAGTAGAATTTGCAGGCCGAAATGAAGATAAAAAATCCTTAATATCAGAAAACTTGCATATGGACTTAAATTTTAAATACCAAGAATGACTCGACACAGAGATACAACTGCCAGAATCAAGTAACATACATACAGAACTTCATTGATGTGCACATACTTAGGGCTCCCACTGTGGGTGGGGGCGGTAGAATAACACCCACGGTATCCCCTGCCTGTCGTAAGAGGCGACTAAAAGGGGCCTCAGGGGCTCTGAATTGTGGGGCGTGGTTTGGCGCCCACGGGGCCTTTAGCTGAGTCCTCTCATTGCTTCCACTTACTTGTGCCATGTTCCTCGCTTTCGTCTATCCTATCCGACCTCGCTTGGTCCGGCCCAGGGTCTCTGAACTTTGGAGCGTGGGTTGGCGACCACCGAGCCCTGAGCTGATTCCTGGCATTGCTTCCACTTATTTGTACCAGGCTCCTCACTTTCATCTATCCTATCCGACCTCACTTGGTCAACTCTTGTTCTTTTCCGACCCTGACGCTATGAGGTTTGCGAGGGCTAGGGAGTCTTTCATTTTCACGCCCTTCGTGGCCCTTGTCTTTCTTTGGCCGATACCTTCATTTTTCGAAGTGTCGGAACCCTTCCATTTTTTCTCTCTGATTAGTGTTATATAGAGGATGGTTGCCTAGTTGTACTTCCTCTTAAGCAATAATCGCCACCATCACCACCTTTGTTAACAAAACATAAGTACGACCGATATGTAGGTCAATAATATTACTTACCAGGTTCCTTTCAGAGATATCTAACTGAAAAACTTTGGTATACAGTAGTATGTCCTGGATATAGTCAGCAAGGTTCTCATTCATTCCTGGAACTCGACAGTGATATTTCTGCACTAGTGAAGACAATGAATGCCCTATATGGGATGTAGTTAGTTAATATTTCAGAATGAAAATTCTCAACGACTTTATTCTTGGACATAGCATCAAGAATCAGATTTGATAAAATGCCAGTCGAATAGGGATAAATAATTTGGAATAATTGTTTAGACGAGAATTTGAACACCTTAGCCACATCCCGAAATTCGGTTAAAAATCTCAAAAAGGAAGCAATTTCCTCCAAGGAACCAATAGATAACTTAGACATATTTTTGAGAAGCACAGAAATTGGGAGAGGTAAATTTCTGAATGTCTGTTGACCAATACACAAGTTTTGAAATCCACCCACTAAATAATAGGGAATAGTTTCAGACTTATCTGGCACAATGGTCATTGACCTTAAGAGCCTCCCCCTGTGGGTGGGGGCGGTAGAATAACACACACGGTAACCCCAAACTGTCGTAAGAGGAGACTAAAAGGGGCCCGAGGGGTTCTGAACATTGGAGCGTGGCTGCGACCACGGGGCTCTTAGCTGAGTCCTCATTGCTTCCACTTACTTGTGCCAGGCTCCTCACTTTCATGTATCCTATCCGACCTCTCTTGGTCAACTCTTGTTGTTTTCCGACCCCGACGCTATTAGGTTTGCCAGGGCTAGGTATGTCCTTCGTGGCCCTTGTCTTCCTTCGGCCGATAACTTCATTTTTCGAAGTGTCGGACCCCTTCCATTTTTTCTCTCTGATTAATGTTATATAGAGGATGGTTGCCTAGTTATACTTCCTCTTGAAATAATAATAACCACCACCACCACTTTTTCTTTCTCAGAATTTCTCGCACGGAGTGCATGTACGTTGTTAGATATTTTCAGAATGTTTAACACGTTAAGATATTCGATAAATTATTTCCACTGGCTCTTAACTAAGCTCCCCCTGTGGGTGGGGGCGGTAGAATAACACCCACGGTATCCCCTGCCTGTCGTAAGAGGCGACTAAAAGGGGCCTCAGGGGCTCTGAACTTTGGAGCGTGGGTTTGCGACCACGGGGTCCTAAGCTGAGTCCTGGCATTGCTTCCACTTACTTGTGTCAGGCTCCTCACTTTCATCTATCCTATCCGACCTCCCTTGGTCAACTCTTGTTATTTTCTGACCCCGACGCTATTAGGTTTGCGAGGGCTAGGGAGTCATTCATTTTCACGCCCTTCGTGGCCCTTGTCTTCCTTTGGCCGATATCTTCATTTTTCGAAGTGTCGGATCCCTTCCATTTTTTCCCTCTGATTAGTGTTATATAGAGGATGGGTGCCTAGTTGTACTTCCTCTTAAAACAATAATCACCACCACCACCCCAGGGGCTCTTGCCCCAGGGGCTCTGAACTTTGGAGCGTGGGTTGGCGACCACGGGGCCCTCAGCTGAGTCCTGGCATTGCTTCCACTTCCTTGTGCCAGCCTCCTCAATTTCATCTATCCTATCCGACCTCCCTTATCAACTCTTGTTCTTTTCCGACCCCGACGCTATTAGGTTTGCGAGGGCTAGGGAGTCTTTCATTTTCACGCCCTTCATGGCCCTTGCCTTTCTTTGGCCGATATCTTCATTTTTCAAAGTGTTGGTGCCCTTCCATTTTTCTCTCTGATTAGTGTTATATAGAGGATGGTTGCCTAGTTGTACTTCCTCTTAAAACAATAATCACCACCACCACCACCCTAGGGGTTCTGAACTTTGGAGCGTGGGTTGGCGACCTCGGGGCCCTCAGCTGAGTCCTGGCATTGCTTCCACTTACTTGTGCCGGGCTCCTCACTTTCACCTATCCTATCCGAGCTCTCTTGGTCAACTCTTGTTCTTTTCCGACCCCGACGCTATTAGGTTTGCGAGGGCTAGGGAGTCTTTCATTTTCACGCCTTTCGTGGCCCTTCTCTTACTTTGGTCGATATCTTCATTTTTCGAAGTGTCGGATCCCTACCATTTCTTCCCTCTGATTAGTGTTGTATAGAGGATGGTTGCCTAGTTGTACTTCCTCTTAAAACAATAATCACCACCTCTTAACTAAGCTAAACCATTGTATATTGTAGGTGAATAAAGCACGCATGGCATCCGGAACATTGACACTATCCGAACGCTAGACATGTCTTCACGGTTGTTTCTAAGATCGGAGAAAATGTCACCGATAATGTAAGCATGAAGATGTCGCTTGCTAGTGTATGTAGCGTGTATACTGCTGAGTTTTTTACCAAGTTAGAAGCTCTAAAGTTTGCATTCGGTGACGTGAGAGACCTCTTTCTCGTGTGTACTGACTCGTTAATTTCTATCTGTTTCCCGCCACATCCCATTGGTACAGCAGATTCCAGATATTCTAGCCAGGTTGTGTGATATTGGCACCTGAATGACTTCGCGTGGCTCCCAAGCCACTTGCCCCAGGGGCTCTGAACTTTGGAGCCCCAGGGGCTCGGAACTTTGGAGCGTGGGTTGGCGACCACGGGGCCCTCAGCTGAGTCCTGGCATTGCTTCCACTTACTTGTGCCAGGCTCCTCACTTTCATCCTCTCTTGGTCAACTCTTGTTCTTTTCCGACCCCGACGCTATTAGGTTTGCGAGGGCTAGGGAGTCTTTCAGTTTCATGCCCTTCGTGGCCCTTGTCTTCCTTTGGCCGATATCTTCATTTTTCGAAGTGTTGGACCCCTTCCAGATTTTCCCTCTGATTAGTGTTAAATAGAGGATGGTTGCCTAGTTGTACTTCCTCTTAAAACAATAATCACCACCACCTCCACCTCTGAACTTTGGAGCGTGGGTTGGCGACTACGGGGCCCTCAGCTGAGTCCTGGCATTGCTTCCACTTACTTGTGCCAGGCTCCTCACTTTTATCTATCCTGTCCGACCTCCCTTGGTCAACTCTTGTTCTTTTCCGACCCCGACGCTATTAGGTTTGCGAGGGCTAGGGTGTCTTTCATTTTCACAACCTTCGTGGCCCTTGTCTTCCTTTGGCCGATATCTTCATTCTTCGAAGTGTCGGATCCCTTCAACTTTTTCCCTCTGATTAGTGTTATATAGAGGATGGTTGCCTAGTTGCACTTCCTCTTAAAACAATAATCACCACCACTCCCAAGCCACTTGCGAACGAAACAGCAAAAGAAACGGTACTTTTACCTCTTAAGCATGTGAATGTACCTGCTAGAGATATTCTCAGCTACGCTGAACCCTCTTGGCGTCCTGGGAATTGGAGTGGCTTCCAAAAAGCTGAGAGCAATTAAGAAGAGAGCTGTCGTATGGCGGTCCCCTTTCCGGTCTTCGCGGAGAGAGGGCGTAGTTTTGTGCAGGGCGAGAATAGTTGATGGAAGATCTACGCACTTTTATCTCCTAAAGAGACCCTCGCAGTGTGTTTTTATGGTGCCGAATTCATCGTGGCCCACATCCTCACAGAGTGCGCCGATCTATCTGGCCCAAGACGGAACCTTGGCCTACAGGAGATACACGAACTGATATTAGCCAACGACGCGATTAATGCTGATCTCTTCATTCGCTATATGTGTGAGAGTGGATTAATCAAGGATATGTAAATTTCAAATGTTCTGTTACTCAGGGACTTACATTCCTTTTTATTAGTTTGTGACTTTCCCGGCGAAATTTTTTTTAATTACGGAAATACCGCGGAGCGCAGAGGTGTAAGAAGGTGCGGGCATGAATGGGTGGATAGAGAAAAGATCCAATTTTAATTTAAAAATCAAAAATTTGAAATTCTATTTCTTTAATTGTGTTTTTCTTAACAGATTTAAACTTTCAACAATAACCAATCACAGCTGCAATTGAAACTTAGATGAACAACATCAAATAACAATTGGAAGATAATGTTACCTCGTGAGCTCTAGCAACGATAATAGAAAATCCTAGAGCAATCAGGTAACAATGATTTTACAACAGGAGCTTGAAGCTCCCAAGTTACAAATTTCACACGAGCAACAACTGCTCCATTCAATAACTCGTCTAGGAGACTGATTTCCCAAAATAGAAAACATTAAAAGAGTGTCTTTGCTACACACGATTATATCCTAGGAGAATATTCTCCAAAATTTACAAGATCCAAGGTCTCACGGGCTCTGAACTTTGGATGTGGGTTGGCAACCACGGGGCCCTTAGCTGAGCCCTGGCATTGCTTCCGCTTACTTGTGCCAGGCTCCTCACTTTCATCTATCCTATCCGACCTCTCTTGGTCAACTCTTGTTGTTTTCCGACCCCGACGCTATTAGGTTTGCGAGGGCTAGGGAGTCTTTCATTTTCACCCCCTTCGTGGCCCTTGTCTTCCTTGTGTTGTTGTGAGTATTGTTTTAAGAGGAAGTACAACTAGGCAACCATCCTCTATATAACACTAATCAGAGAGAAAAAATGGAAGGGATCCGACACTTCGAAAAATGAAGATATCGGTCAAAGAAAGACAAGGGCCGCGAAGGGCGTGAAAACGAAAGACTCCCTAGCCCTCGCAAACCTATCCCCCTGTGGGTGGGGGCGGTAGAATAACACCCACGCTAACCCCTGCCTGTCGTAAGAGGCGACTAAAAGGGCCCTAGGGGCTCTGAACTTTGGAGCGTGGCCCCCCCTGTGGGTGGGGGCGGTAGAATAACACCCACGGTATCCCCTGCCTGTCGTAAGAGGCGACTAAAAGGGGCCCCAGGGACTCTGAACTTTGGAGCGTGGGTTGGCGACCACGGGGCCCTCAGCTGAGTCCTGGCATTGCTTCCACTTACTTGTGCCAGGCTCCTCACTTTCATCTATCCTATCCGACCACTCTTGGTCAACTCTTGTTCTTTTCCGACCCCGACGCTATTAGGTTTGCGAGGGCTAGGGAGTCTTTCATTTTCACGCCCTTCGTGGCCCTTGTCTTTCTTTGACCGATACCTTCATTTTTCGAAGTGTCGGATCCCTTCCATTTTTTCATCTGTTTAGTGTTATATAGAGGATGGTTGCCTAGTTGTACTTCCTCTTGAAACAACAATCACCACCACCACCTTTGGAGCGTGGGTTGGCGACCACGGGGCTCTTAGCTGAGTCCTAGCATTGCTTCCACTTACTTGTGCCAGGCTCCTCACTTTCATCTATCCTATCTGACCTCTCTTGGTCAACTCTTGTTCTTTTCCGACCCCGACGCTATTAGGTTTGCGAGGGCTAGGGAGTCTTTCCTTTTCACGCCCTTCGTGGCCCTTGTCTTCCCATGGCCGATATCTTCATTTTTCGAAGTGTCGGACCCCTTCCATTTTTCTCTCTGATTAGTATAATATAGAGGATGGTTGCCTAGTTGTATTTCCTCTTAAAACAATAATCACCACCACCACCACCTCGCAAACCTAATAGCGTCGGGGTCGGAAAAGAACAAGAGTTGACCAAGAGAGGTCGGATAGGATAAATGAAAGTGAGGAGCCTGGCATAAGTAAGTGGAAGCAATGCCAGGAGTCAGCTGAGGGCCACGTGGTCGCCAACCCACGCTCCAAAGTTCAGAGCCCCTGGGGCCAGTTTTAGTCGCCTCTTACGACAGGCAGGGGATACCGTGGGTGTTATTCTACCGCCCCCACCCACAGCTGGACCTTGTCTTCCTTTGGTCGATACTTTCATTTTTCGAAGTGTCGGATCCCTTCCAATTTTTCTCTCTGATTAGTGTTATATAGAGGATGGTTGCCCAGTTGTAATCCGTCTTAAAACAATAATCACCACCACCACCACCACCACAACCACCACCACCACCACCACCTTCCCTTTTTTTCCTCCTATTAGTGTTATATAGAGGATGGTTACCCAGTTGTACTTCCTCTTAAAGCCATAATCACCACCACATAACCTCTGAATCGTACTTGAGGAATGTAGTGGGCCCTCCTATTATCCGTCCCCCTGTGGGTGGGGGCGGTAGAATAACACCCACGGTATCCCCTGCCTGTCGTAAGAGGCGATTAAAAGGGGCCCCAGGGGCTCTGAACTTTGGAGCGTGGGTTGGCGACCACGGGGACCTCAGCTGAGTCCTGTCATTGCTTCCACTTACTTGTGCCAGGCTCCTCACTTTCATCTATCCTATCCGACCTCTCTTGGTCAACTCTTGTTCTTTTCTGACCCCGACGCTATTAGGTTGCGAGGGCTAGGGAGTCTTTCATTTTCACGCCCTTCGTGGCCCTTGTCTTCCTTTGGCCGATATCTTCATTTTTCGAAGTGTCGGATCCCTTCCATTTTTCCCTCTGATTAGTGTTATAAAGAGGATGGTTGCCCAGTTGTACTTCCTCTTAAAACAATAATCACCACCACCACCACCGGTTGCCTAGTTGTACTTCCTCTTAAAACAATAATCACCACCACCACCACCACCCCAGGGGCTCTGAACTTTAGAGCGTGGGTTGGCGACCACGGGGCCCTCAGCTGAGTCCTGGCATTTCTTCCACTTACTTGTGCCAGGCTCGTCACTTTCATCTATCCTGTCCGACCTCCCTTGGTCAACTCTTATTCATTTCCGACCCCGACGCTATTAGGTTTGCGAGGGCTAGGGAGTCTTTAATTTTCACGCCCTTCGTGGCCCTTGTCTTCCTTTGGCCGATATCTTCATATTTCAAAGTGTCGGACCCCTTCCAATTTTCCGTCTGATTAGTGTTATATAGAGGATGGTTGCCTAGTTGTACTTCCTCTTAAAACAATAATCACCACCTGAAAGGAGCTGGCGTCTGTTTTGCTGGTGTTGGGTTTCAGTCGCCAAGTGTTAAAGTAGCTGTCCAGTGTTAGGAGATCGTGTGTGAGAATTGTTTCAGCAGTCTCGAAGTCTGTGGATTGGTCTGTCAGGTTCATGTCAGCAGCATATAAGGACTTTCTACATGTAGTAGGTGGAAGAGTCTAGCCTGAGCAAGTGGCGAGAGAGTACGTACTCCGTAGTGCGTGCCGTGATGTATGGTAGGAGTCGAATAGTACCGGGCCGCGTTTGGGATGTGGCAGTGCAAGAGGGGAAGAATTCGAAGTATTGTTTGGAAAGAAAAGAAGAGCTGGGAAATATGGGTGCTGTGGTACTGGCGGCAGCAGTAATAGCTGTGTTTATGGTCATTGGGGCCGGGGAAGGAAATACATTTCAGCAGGGGAAACTTGGCAGCAATTAAGGAGATAGTGAAGGATGTGATACAACTCATGGGATCAGATGAAGGAAATGATGAGAGGGCTATCAAAGGAGATAGGGAATATGAAACAATGGCTGCAAGAAAAGGCGGGAGAGACGATGAAATTGGCGTGTAGCAACGAGAAAGAAGTAGAGCTGTTAAGAGGGGAAGTAAACAATCTAGAAGTGGCGATGCTGAAGTTGAAGAAAGAAGCAGAAGTATGGAACCAGGAGAGGATGAAGGAACCCTTATTTGTATATTGCACCATTCCCGCGTCCAGGTGAGGATACATGAGATACAGACTAGCTCTTGATATAAATGATTCTATCTGATTAATGTTTCCGGGCTATGAGTTCCGCTTGAGAAAGTACGCCTATGGACTATGGTAAATCTCAACCTACGCAGAAGGACGTCTCCTACACGCTATCAGTCGGATACCATACTTGCATGTCGCCAAATTAATCGCAAATATATCAGGTCAATACAGTATTTCAACTGATTCACATGTGTCGCCAACGAAATCGCAAGTAAAAATAAGTTATTATAGTCTTACATCTAGTTCTTATATTAAGTAGGCATTAAAAGAATTATGAAATCTCACTATTCAACATTTACTGACTATTCAGTCCAAATACTAAGGAAATGTTACCTAACATCTCGTTGAAAATGTCTCACATAACATAGGTAGCTTCGTAATGTTGTAAGAATTTCAGTCAGTTACTGTTAAGTTGAGATAAAAATAAAAAAATAAGTTTGTAAAACTTGTAATAAGTAGCTGAAATCTAGGCCATAATTATCGATTCATTAATACCTTGGCCTGTTGAAAATCTATGTGGTATTTAAATAATGTTCCAAGAATTAAATGAAAAATTAAAAATATTAATTAAGTAAAACGTACTAAATAACGTTGTAAGTATTAGATGCATCTAACTGGTTAAAAATGAAAAGAAAATTACATTCATGAATATATACATAATTCCAGATTATAGTCTTTTAACAGAATGTAGAACGCAGTGTAAATTGCCAAATAAATAATTCATTAAGATTTGGAATCCTTTCTCGCTGATTCCCCAGGGGCTCTGAACTTGGAGCGTGGGTTGGCGACCACGGGGCCCTCAGCTGAGTCCTGGCATTGCTTCCACTTACTTGTGTCAGGCTCCTCACTTTCATCTATCCTATCTGACCTCCCTTGGTCAACTCTTGTTCTTTTCCGACCCCGACGCTATTAGGTTTGCGAGGGCTAGGGAGTCTTTCATTTTCACGCCCTTCGTGGCCCTTGTCTTTCTTTGACCGATATCTTCATTTTTCGAAGTGTCGGATCCCTTCCATTTTTCCCTCTGATTAGTGTTATATAGAGGATGGTTGCCTAGTTGTACTTCC
This sequence comes from Anabrus simplex, assembly GCF_040414725.1. NCBI lineage: Eukaryota > Metazoa > Arthropoda > Insecta > Orthoptera > Tettigoniidae > Anabrus > Anabrus simplex. The sequence goes on from NC_090265.1 coordinate 1,717,329,019, forward strand.
TCTTAAAACAATAATCACCACCACCACCATCTTCTCTCTGAGCTGAATTGCTCCTCAAAGTCATTTACAAACTTTAACTCAAATATGACTGGTGAAACGAATGTCACTTTGGGCTAAACCCAATATCTGTGTCCATACACAGTAGAAAAACATATGCTCCAGGGGCTCTGAACTTTGGAGCGAGGGTTGGCGACCACGGGGCCCTCAGCTGAGTCCTGGCAATGCTTCCACTTACTTGTGCCAGGCTCCTCACTTTCATCTCTCATATCGGAACTCTCTTGGTCAACTCTTGTTCTTTTCCGACCCCGACGCTATTAGGTTTGCGAGGGCTAGGGAGTCTTTCATTTTCATGCCTTTCGTGGCCCTTGTCTTCCTTTGGCCGATATCTTCATTTTTCGAAGTGTTGGACCCCTTCCAGATTTTCCCTCTGATTAGCGTTAAATAGAGGATGGTTGCCTAGTTGTACTTCCTCTTAAAACAATAATCACCACCACCTAATCACCACCAGAAAAACACATGGGAAAGCAATGTCTGTTTTCTAAGGACTTCGGTTAAATAATATGCTTGAATGTTCCCTTTATCTTCATGTTTCATAGAATCCGATCTCCATATAAGCAAACTCAGGTCCGCTCTAAGTCGTCATTGATTTCAAAATAATCCTATCATACGGCTTATGTGGTTAATTCACATAATTATTACCTTAATCCAGGTTAAAATTTAATTTAAGAGCGTATCTGGCTGAATGTAGCATTGCCAAGTGTATTTCATTGAATTTCTAACAAATTATACCACAAGTGGAAAAACTGGCATGTTAGAAGACTCTACCTTCATCTAAAAATCCCTATATGAATGACTAAGTCACCAGTGATGTGTCAACATGCTCACATAAAATCAGAAATTATGTTATCATGTGTGAGAGTACTTGAAAATGGTCATAAATAACTCAGTGAAGGCCTAAATATTATCATTACTAGCCTCCTGGCTCATTTGATGATCCTAAATACTCAAAACAACACTGTATTGATGGCATTAAGATCGTATCCTAACCTACTTTGAGTGTATCTGGGAATAAAAACAGCAATTGAAAGCAGTACGTTTCAATATATATCTTAGAGTGCATAATTTGCACATAACGTCATCTCACAGAAGACTACTATGACCAACCTGTCAAATAAAAATAAATATCACCATCACAACTTAACATCTGCTTATATTATTATTCTTATTCACCATTTACCATTCCAAATATCGCATAATATCCATATCAATGCATTACAAGCACCCCATCTCATTAAATACGATGCATATGTGCCATAACCTTCACATATAATAACATTATTCTTACCGTCATAGTGTCAAAGAAAAGTGTATCATAATACTAAGCTGTACTACTACATTTCGTCGCAGACATTCCCTAAATACGATCTCTTAACTTGCTATTCCGATAAAGCCATCACACATGTATATTGACACTCATATTACACTTTAACACTCCACTGATAATGATTAAAAATATCTATTACCTTCTCTCGCACCACATTGATAATGTTGCGAACGGCTTTCACTGGTATATTACGCCTACATGTGGAATTGACAGTAACATCAGATGAATACCTACATCCATGTAATCTCACTTCGATATATTTATACGCACGCACAATGTCACAAAACATATCAACACATAGCCACAAATAAAGGTTTCTACTTACGAAAAACGACTCATAGGGGACTTAACTTTGCTTATTGGACCCTGTTTGCCATCTCTCTTCTGGTCATCGGAAATGGTAGGCCTCGCTCCATGGTTCTGCTTCAGGTAATTGGATCCATCTCGTCTCCTCTCAGCTGACTTTCAATCCTCCTGGGTCATCAATGTCGTAAAACGCCACCATAGTCGGAGTAGTTTTTGCCTTGGTCTTTTACAACATCATAGTGGTCTCTCGTTTGGAACAGAATAATACAATGTATTAGTTAGTGTCGTCATCTTGCAATTAAGCTTCGTTTTGTAATGCCTATGATATCAGAATAAAATGTGCTCTGGGACGATTAGTCTCAATATAGTAGTTCTAATTATGCTATTATTGGTAAAAACTCTCTCGCTTGCAGGGCGAATGTGATTTCTCCGTGTTTATTGGAAATGCACTTGACAGCTGGTTGGACTCTGCTGTCTACGATGTGCAGTATCAGACAAATATAAGACTTCTAAGTCCAGCCGTGACGTATTGCTGTACCAGACTTGCTAACTCCTTTTGCTGGTCTTTACATTTCGCGCAGTTATTTGATCTTTAAATCTGATAAGCTGATTTCCTTCTTTGCTCGACTCTGTCTTGCTTGCGGTAGTGCAGAATGATGAAGAATGTTCTAATGGAAGTCTCTCTTTTTGTTCTAATAATTGGTTTCAAATAATCTGCTTCTGTCATTCTTTTTTCACAGCCTTCTAAGTATGGTTCTTTCGGTGACTACCTGTTGAAAAGATTATCATTTCGGTTCGTACCGATGTTAGTTGCTTTCACATTGACATTTTAATGGCTTGAACTCCATTTTTGTTCCTACTGATGCAAATATAGAACGGTGAAATGGCAAATTTACTTCTCCTACGTTGATTTAAATATATGGCTTGCTATATATTTATTTCATCTATTTCTAATATCATAATGGGACTTTTCACTGTTCTTCATCGGATTTTCGAGTGCGTTATTGTAAATTTCTACAGGTCAATTCGTTCGTTCTTGCTGCAGGCAATTTCAGTACTCATTTCTTGTTTAATCGCAATGCTTGATGGTCTCTAATCCTTTTGTTCTTTGAAGTACAATTTAATATTTGAGGCGTTGTGTACTCCTTTACTTTTGCCCATCAAGTCGTGAACTTCGTATGCGTTGTTCCCAAATGATCGATGTATTGTGAATGGTCCATCAAATAAATGCACGAATTTTGCGAATACTTTAGTTGACACATTCGAGATTATGGGTTTCTTTATTAATACCAGGTCGCCTTTCTTCAGTTCGGGATGGAATTTCTTGTGTTATAAAATAACTGTGAATTTTGAAATCTCCTGCGTTCTCAACATTCTCAATTTCGCCCTCTAATCTGAAATCGGCGTTTTTTTGCTTATTGACCTTTCGCTCTCTCTCCTACACTCGAATTATTTCGTGTTAGGATTGAGTGCCCGTTCTTCCTGTCTTCTTTTCTTATATCTCTGTAGTTCAAGACTCTCCGCTCCTTCTACGTCAGCGTTCACGTCTTGATCTCTTATAGCCTTCTCCCATTTGACCTTATCGTTTCGAGCCTCGTTCAATTCCTGTATGTAACTTCTGTTATAACTTTCTTTTTCTTAGCTATCCCTAACATTTCTTCTTTCGTATCGGGGTCTTTCTCTGAAGTTGTTCCTTCCTCTGCCTTCTCTGTACTGGTTCCTAAGTCGCATATTGGGCCTGTATCTCCTGTTACCCATATACGCTCCTTGACCATAGGATCCATTTCTGCAGTGGTATTTCTCTTCCTCCTTTCTTCCACTTTCCTGGTTACCCCATTGTCTTTTTCTGTTTGTGTTCCTTCGTTCATCCGGAGTACTTTTGCTCGTGTCATCCTGCGTAAGCACGTTAACAGTCTTTTCACCGTAAGTGTTCCTAACTATCCTGTGGAGATGCGGTACTGTAGTCATGTCGATCTGCCTTAGCGTTGTTTCCATCTGTACTGCGGTTAATGGGTTAGCAGTAGCTAATAATCGTTGGACATCTAATGGAAATTGACGTTGTATGGTCTTAATCGCTTCAAGTTCGCTGGGTGGCGAATCCAGATCTTGAAATCGGTGAAATTGTTAAGCAAAATAATCGCTGTACCCTGTTTGAACATTAGATGCGTACTTCCACGAATAGAGTTCTAAACGTAGGTTTTGTTGTACGTCCGGGTTCCAAAAACGCTTCAAGAATGCTGTCTTGAAGTCATTGTATTCATGAAAGGTGTACTTGAATGCTTGGAACCACAAACTAGGGTTCGCATCCAAGTGTTTTTCTACTACTTTCAATCGTTTCTCTTCAGGGATACCATGTTCCTTAAAATAGTCATCCATTTCTCGAAGAAAACGTTTTGGCGAAATTCGAGTTGTATTATTAAAATGTTTCGGCCTATCGTCGAATGTTGTTATCACATTAATTATAGTGGGACTCCCATTGCTTCCGTTCTCCGTGTTCATTTCCACAATACTGTGATTTGAACGCGTGACTGGTATAGATGTAGCTTCTCTCTCATTCATCTGGAATTCAACGTTTTTATGTCGCTCGCCGCTGGATATCATAACGGTTCTTCCCTGTCCTTCCTCTCGGATTTCTCGTATTTGAGCTTGTATCTGCCTAAGCCATTCTTCAGATTTATTCATCCTCTGATTTAGCTTTTCTTTGTTCTGTTCGATTTCGTCTCTTATTTCCGTTATTTTGTTCCCGATCTGATCTGCGGCTTGTTCATATTTATTTTCCAAATCGGTATTTGTTGTCGGTATATCATCGCTTAACTTCCCAATCTTCTCCTCACACTGTTTCCATTTTTGCTGGGAATCTATATGCAGTCTCTCCATATTGTCCGTCAGGTTCTCTTTCTCATTCTCCTTTAAAGATTGGAGATAATTATTAATCCCTATCATCTCTTTCTTGATATCATTTATTTCTTGTTGTATCTTCCGGTTCTTCTCCTCCATACTTCCGCTAATTTCGGCTTTCCATTCATCCATGTTGTTCTTGATCTTGTCCATATCTGATCCTATTTTCAAGATCTCTTCCTTCATCTCCGTCATTATTATTTTGTCTTTCTTCTTGCTCCCTAGTTACCTCTTCCATCTTTTCCAGATATTTACTCAATTCTTCCTTCTGCTCCTGATGACCTTTCTTCATCTACTCCATCATCTGCTTCTGTTTCTCTTCCTGTTCCTTGTGGACTTCTTTAAACAACTCTTGCTGATTCTGTTGATCTTCTCTCCTTTCGTTTCTCATTTCTTCCACGAGTCTTTGATATTCCTCTTCCCATTCTTGTTTGTCTTTCTTTCTCTCTTCTTCCTGCCTCTTCTCTTTCTCTTCTTTCTCTGCCTTCTGTTTTCTCTCTTGCTCCTCCCGTTCTTCCTTGTGTTTCTTATTCATTTCTTCCATCATTTCCTCTAATCTTTCCTCTTGCTTCCTCATTTCTTCTTGCCTTTCTCTCTTAGTTTCTTCCTCCCGTTTTTGGTTTTCTACCATCAATTCCTGTTGCTTATCTATTTTTTCTATCATTCCCTGTTGCTTTTCCATCATTTCTCTTATGATTTCCAACATTCCCTGTTGTTCTTCCTTCATCTTCTGTGTCTTCTCTCCATCACACTTTCTCGCTTCTTAGTCTTTTAACAGAATGTAGAACGCAGTGTAAATTGCCAAATAAATAATTCATTAAGATTTGGAATCTCTTCTCTCTGAGCTGAATTGCTCCTCAAAGTCATTTAAAGTTCTGTCATTCAAACTTTAACTCAAATATGACTGGTGAAAGGAATGTCACCTTGGGCTAAACCTAATATCTGTGTCCATACACAGTAGAAAAACATATGGGAAAGCAATGTCTGTTTTCTAAGGACTTCAGTTAAATAATATGCTTGAATGTTCCCTTTATCTTCATGTTTCATAGAATCCGATCTCCATATAAGCAAACTCAGGTCCGCTCTAAGTCGTCATTGATTTCAAAATAATCCTATCATATGGCTTATGTGGTTAATTCACATAATTATTACCTCAATCCAGGTTAAAATTTAATTTAAGTGCGTATCTGGCTGAATGTAGCATTGCCAAGTGTATTTCATTGAATTTCTAACAAATTATACCACAAGTGGAAAAACTGGCATGTTAGAAGACTCTACCTTCATCTAAAAATCCCTATATGAATGACTAAGTCACCAGTGATGTGTCAACATGCTCACATAAAATCAGAAATTATGTTATCATTTGTGAGAGTACTTGAAAATGGTCATAAATAACTCAGTGAAGGCCTAAATATTATCATTACTAGCCTCCTGGCTCATTTGATGATCCTAAATACTCAAAACAACACTGTATTGATGGCATTGAGATCGTATCCTAACCTACTTTGAGTGTATCTGGGAACAAAAAGAGCAATTGAAAGCAGTACGTTTCAATATATATCTTAGTATGCATAATTTGCACATAACATCATCTCACAGAAGACTACTATGACCAACCTGTCAAATAAAAATAAATATCACCATCACAACTTAACATCTGCTTATATTATTATTATTATTCTTATTCACCATTTACCATTCCAAATATCACATAATATCCATATCAATACATTACAAGCACCCCATCTCATTAAATACGATGCATATGTGCCATAACCTTCACATATAATAACATTATTCTTACCGTCATAGTGTCAAAGAAAAGTGTATCATAATACTAAGCTGTACTACTACATTTCGTCGCAGACATTCCCTAAATACGATCTCTTAACTTGCTATTCCGATAAAGCCATCACACATGTATATTGACACTCATATTACACTTTAACACTCCACTGATAATGATTAAAAATATCTATTACCTTCTCTCGCACCACATTGATAATGTTGCGAACGGCTTTCACTGGTATATTACGCCTACATGTGGAATTGACAGTAACATCAGATGAATACCTACATCCATGTAATCTCACTTCGATATATTTATACGCACGCACAATGTCACAAAACATATCAACACATAGCCACAAATAAAGGTTTCTACTTACGAAAAACGACTCATAGGGGACTTAACTTTGCTTATTGGACCCTATTTGCCATCTCTCTTCTGGTCATCGGAAATGGTAGGCCTCGCTTCATGGTTCTGCTTCAGGTAATTGGATCCATCTCGTCTCCTCTCAGCTGACTTTCACCCCCTCTAGGGACACCATGACCTTGAAGTCGGTGTGGGGGCTTGTGTGCTTGTTGATCCCGAGGGCTGTGCCAGCTCAGGGTTACCCATGCTGGATAGGCCTCGGTGTAGGGCCAGACTAACAAGGTGTCCCCCGAGTTGCTTGAGAGGTGTCTGTGCTCTTTATTCTTCATCACTATTTCTACCCTTCTATTCTCACCATCTTTAATTTCATTCCTCTTCCTGTCTGGCCACCCTCTCTGCCTCGGGTAGATTAGGTTAAACATTACAGAAAAATAAAAAAAATTAAAAAAATTAAAAGAAAAATTAAATTAAAAAAAATTAGTTTAGCACGGAGGTTTTATCCTCCCCAATCACAAGTTTCGGGTCGTGGCGAGGTTATGCATGGCTACTGGGTGAGTAGTTCCAAGCGACCCCCTCCAGATACCGGGCGCCCTCTGGAGTATATAGCATTGCCTCCGGTAAATCTCCTTGGCTCTGCCGGAGGTCGACGTCATATTTCCGTGAGTACTCGTGGGACTAAGAAACGGAACCTCTCTCTTCACTTTCTACTAATTCAAAGGGTGGCACCCTTCAAAAAACTGCGTCCAAGATTGCCAAGAAAGGCAAGCGGTATACTCCAGTTCCAGTGGATTATGTAAGTGACGAACGTCTTCCTCGATTCCTGGTTGCTTCCAGGGTCGATAGTAAGAGTTTTCTTGATGAATGTCCTTTCATGATCAGCAATTCCATCGAAGAAATTGTTGCTGGTGAAGTCGACGAGATGCGCAAGCTCCGCGATGGATCCGTACTTATTAAGACATCTACGGCTGAACAGTCCAGACGGCTACTTAAAGTCAAGTTATTCGGAAAGGTAGAGGTGAAAATCGAGAAGCACCAAACCCTTAACTCCTGCAAGGGAGTAATATTCCACAGGGATTTGGTTAAGTCTTCCTATGATACAATGATCCGGCACCTAGCACGTCGGGGCGTAACCGACGTGAAGAGGTTGAAGAGGCGTGTGGGTGATAAGCTACTCGATACGGGTGCTTTCATCCTTACCTTCGACGCTGAGACCATACCTGAACGAATAAAGGTAGCAATGTATCGTCTGACTGTTCGTCCGTACATTCCGGCACCAATGAGGTGTTATAACTGTCAAAAGTTTGGCCACACCTCATTGCGATGTACAGGTTCGACGACCTGCAAACTGTGTGGGAAGTGCGAGCAAGCTTGGGTTGAATGCACACCACCACCTGTGTGCGTCAACTGCCCGGGTACGCATGCTCCAATCTCCAAGGAGTGCCCCACATTCAAGCGGGAGAAGAAGATCCAGGAGATAAAAACGCTGGATAAGCTATCTTATCCAGACGCCCGGAGAAAGTTGAAGTCCATGGCTGCTCCGGAGTTCTCCATCTCATTCGCGGAAAAGGTCGCAAACGTACGGATCACTCCACAGAGTTTTGTACAGAACACCGGTACTGAAAATGCATTGAAAAGTCAAAGCCAGCAACAAAATTCAGTAACTAAAGAAACTGGAGATTCAGCATGTGACGCACCGAAAAGAGCGTTACTGTGGAAGTTGCCTGGGAAGGGCCCTTCCCAGGAACGTTCGGCTGGGAAGTCCTCTCCCAACAGGGCGGGGGGAAAGACTTCCCAATATAGGGCTGGAAAGTCCAGCCCTCCTTCCAATGCCCAGATCATAAAGGAGGAGAAGGTGAAGCCACAGAGCTCCCTTAAAACACTGGAGAAGAAGCCTTCTCCAACTCAGTCGGGGTCCACAGGATCACCGAAGAAATCCGGCAAGCCATCTGCCGGCTCTCCTCCCAAAAAGAGAGAAGCTGTGGGCAAGAGCGAGAGGGCCAGACGCCCTCTTGTTCGATCACTTTCTGGAGAACCTAGTTCTCCCAGGAAGAAGGCCCACTGTTCCAGACCAATAAGATCACCGTCCGCGGAGGGTCCAGTCACCGCGCCTCCTTATTCTGAGGAGACAATGGAGACTGAACCACTCATTGTCGTGGATGGTGACGACAATACCGACAACAACGGCGGAAAATGGCAGGTAGTTGACAAAAAGAAGGGCAAGCAATTGTCCTAATTTCGCAACACTACCAATCCACACAATGGCATTATTGCAGTGGAACTGCAGTAGTTACCACTGTCGCCTAGCTGAGTTACGTCAACTGATATCCGTCTATGCGGCCTCCATTGTCTATCTACAGGAATCTCGTTTGAGACCTGGACACGACACGACTATGAGAGGATATCGTCTTTATTCCAAAGACAGAGTAGCTGTGGATGGCGCGGCAACTGGGGGTGTTTGTACCCTAGTTCGCTCCGACATCTTCAGCGAAGAAGTACCGCTCCGTACTCAGCTAGATGCAGTTGCAGTTCGCACTCCGTTGCCAGTAATGACAACGGTTTGCAACGTGTACTTTCCACCGGATTATAACCTTGATATGCATGCACTACAAGATTTGATCGCTCAGTTGCCTCCTCCTTTCCTCATGCTGGGGGATGTGAACGCCCGTAACACACTATGAGGTTCTCCGTTTTCCTGTTCTAGGGGGAGGAAGCTCGAGCGAATGATCAACCTATTTGATCTTTGTGTGCTCAATACAGGGGAACCGACACATTTCAGTAGCGCGCATGGCACATTCTCACACCTGGATGTCACTTTGTGTAGCCGTGCGCTAGTTCCCCTGCTACGGTGGCAAGTTCACGACGACCTCTGTGATAGTGACCACTTCCCGATAATTCTGTCTCTCTTGGATCAAAGACAGTCCGAAGTACCCAAGCGCTGGTTACTTCGGCGGGCAAATTGGCCAGAATTTACAAAACGCGCAGTGATGGCTGATGATATGCTGGATTCTGTTGACGACCACGTCTCTTCCATTACTACTGGAATTTTGTCTGCTGCAGAGGAAACAATTCCTTCCTCGTCCGGTATTCGTCGCCGGAAACAGGTCCCATGGTGGACGGACGATATTGCAGCAGCCATACGTGATCGCCGACGGGCTTTTAAGCATTATCGTCGGTATCCTACGATGGCCAATCATATCGCATTTAAGCGTCTGCGCGCGAAGGCCCGTTTTTTGATTCGAGAAAGTAAGAAAGCTACGTGGGAAAAGTATGTGTCATCCATCACGGCACATACTCCGTCATCACAAGTGTGGACAAAACTCCGCCGTATTGTCGGAGTACAGAATGTTCCCTCAGTACCCGGAATCTCCATTAATGGAGATATAGTTACGATTCCTTCAGTCATTGCAGACCACATCGCGTCACATTTCGCAGATACGTCCAGCTCTAGGAGATACGACCCTGCATTTCTTCCAATTAAGCGCGAAGCAGAGGCCCACCAACTCTCTTTTGCCTCTAGTGCTTCGCATCCCTACAACGTGGCCTTCACGGAGTGGGAGTTGCGAAGTGCACTTGCGCTATGCAGAGATACGGCTCCTGGACCGGACAAAATCCATAATCAAATGCTTAAGCATTTGAGTGACAGATGTCTCAAGGATATCCTCACCCTATTCAACAGAATATGGAGTGAGGGAGTGTTTCCATCTCAATGGCGTGAGGGAATAGTAATACCAATTCCCAAGCCAGGTAAAGATCCAAAACTTCTGGATAGTTATAGGCCAATATGCCTTACAAGTGGCCTCTGTAAGCTATTTGAAAGAATGGTTAACCGGCGTCTTGTGTGGGCCATGGAAAGGGAGGGCCTCTTGTGTAACTACCAGTGTGGTTTTCGCTCTCATCGGTCTGCCACTGATCATCTGGTCAGACTGGAGAGCGCCATTCATGAGGCCTTTGTCCGGAAGGAACACCTAGTCGCCGTGTTTTTTGACCTGGAAAAAGCTTACGATACTACCTGGCGATATGGGATTCTCTCCACTCTACACCAGTGGGGATTTCGGGGAAATTTGCCTACGTTTATTGAGAACTTCATGTCCCTCCGTCTCTTTCGAGTCCGAGTAGGTAATGCATTTTCTCAAAATTACGTTCAGGAAAATGGAGTACCTCAGGGATCGGTACTGAGTGTCACGCTGTTCGCAATCGCCATCAACGGCATAGTTGCCGCTGCTGGGCCCGCAGTCGTTCCATCGCTGTATGTAGACGACTTAGCTCTACATTACAGCTCCGGAAGGGTAGCGTTTGCAGAGAGACAGCTACAGCAAGCTATTAACCGAGTCGACAGATGGGCCCTGCAACATGGTTTTCGATTTTCAGCAGCGAGAACCTCAGTTGTACACTTCTGTAGACGTCGGCCTGTGCATCCCGAACCAGAGCTCCGCTTGCGAAACAGTGTCTTACCAGTGGTTGACACCTGCAAATTCCTGGGTCTCCATTTTGATAAGAGACTGCAGCCCCACATCCGTCAGTTAATGGTTGCCTGCATGAAGAGACTTAACATGCTTAAGTTTCTCAGCGGCACTTCGTGGGGGCTGAGGGTGCGGTACTCCTACGATTTTACACGGCGACGGTCCTCTCCCGAATTGACTATGGAAGTGCGGCTTATGGCTCAGCATCAAAATCTACGCTGAGCCTTTTAGACAGTATTCACCATAGTGGAGTAAGGCTGGCAACGGGTGCTTTCCGTACTAGCCCCATTCCCAGCTTGCTCGCTGAAGCGGGAGTTCCACCTTTACGGATAAGGAGGCAGCAGTTACTCCTAACGTACGCTGCCAAAATTCGTGAAATGCCGCTACATCCAAGCTATCAATGCATCTACCGCATCCAATACCACCAGCGGTGCCAAGACCGGCCGAATGCCACACGGCCGGTTGGGTTTCGGATTGATAGCTTGTGTCATGATTTGAATATTGATATCGGTGGTTGTCTTGAACGAACTCTTAGCGAGGTACCTCCGTGGTTGGTTCCGCGACCGGATATACGTCTAGATCTGCTCCGTGGACCCAAGGTGAACACGGATTCCTCCGTACATCGGAGGTATTTCCAGGACTTTGTTCACCAATATCCCGCTGGGAGACTGATCTTCAAGGATGGTTCTAAAATCGGAGATAATGTTGGTTGCTCTTTTGTCATTGATGATATGAGTACGAAGATCTCGCTCCCTAAAGTATGTAGCGTGTATACTGCAGAGCTTTACGCCATCTTAGAGGCTCTGCAGTTTGCACTGCGTGACGAAAGAAGCCACTTTCTGTTGTGTACCGATTCGTTAAGCTCTCTGCAGTCTATTGAAACCTGTTTCTCGCAACACCCACTGGTGCAGCAGATACATGACCTTCTAGCCAGGTTAAGCGATGCTAGCACCAGAATTACTTTCGCGTGGCTTCCAAGCCACGTTGGGATTGCGGGAAACGAACTTGTGGATGAAGCAGCAAAGGAAGCTGCACTTTTACCTCCAATACCCGTCAATGTACCTGCTAAGGATATTTGTTCTCATCTACGTCGAACCATCTTGGCATTCTGGGAATCGGAGTGGCTAGATATCCGAACTCCCAACAAGCTGAGAGCAATTAAGACAACTACCGTGTGGCGGTCCTCTTTCCGACCTTCACGGAGAGAGCCCATAGTACTGTGCAGGCTGAGGATAAGTCATTTACGATCCACGCACTCTTATCTCCTAAAGAGGGAAGACCCCCCAGTGTGTTCTTGTGGTGCCGAATTCACCGTGGCCCACATCCTCACAGAGTGCGCCGATCTCTCTGGCCTAATGCGGAGCCTCGGCCTGCAGGAAACTCGAACGCATACTAGCCGATGACGCGACTACTGCTGATCTCGTCATCCGCTTTATGTGCGACAGTGGACTTATCAAGGGTATGTAAATTACAAGTGTACTGTTACTCAGGGACGTACGTTCCCTTTTGATACGTTAGTAATCCTTTCGGCCTAGTTTCATAATAATTTTTTGTTTTTTTTGTACTGCGTTTCCAAAATCCTTTGTTAAATAAATACTTTTGTTTTATATTTTAAATTTCTTTTCCACTTATTTGTTCAGAGAGGTTGATTACCTCGTTGTACTTCCTCTTAAAACAAAAATCACCACCACCACCACCACCACCACCACCACCAGGCTCTTCACTTTCATCTGTGCTATCAGACCTACCTTGGTCAACTCTTGTTCCTTTCCGACCCGACGCTATTAGGTTTGCGTTTGGTTCCTCTTAGAACAATAATCACCACCACGGTAGGCACATTCTGAACACCGACAATACGGCGGAGTTTCGTCCACACTTGTGATAACGGAGTATGTTCCGACATAACCACACATACTTTTCCCACGTAGCTTTCTTACTTTCCCGAATCAAGAAACAGGCCTTCGCGCGCAAACGCTTAAATGTGATATGACTGGCCATCGTAGGTTTCCGACGATAATGCTTAAAAGCCCGTCGGCGATCACGTATGGCCGCTGCAATTTCGTCCGTCCACCATGAGGCCTGTTTCCGGCGACGAATACCGTACGAGGAAGGAATTGTTTCCTCTGCAGCAGCCAAAATTCCCGTAGTAATGGAAGAGACGTGGTCGTCAACAGACTCCAGCATATCATCGGCCATCACTGCGTGTTTTGAAACTTCTGGCCAATTTGCCCGCCGAAGTATCCACCTCATGGGTACGTCGGACTGTCTTTGATTCAAAATAGATAGAATTATTGGAAAGTGGTCACTGTCACAGAGGTCATCATGTACTTGCCCCCGTAGCAGGGGAACTAGCGCACAGCTGCACAACGTGACATCCAGGTGTGAGAATGTGCCATGCGCGCTGCTGAAATGTGTCGGTTCCCCTGTATTAAGCACGCAAAGATTAAACAGATTGATCGGTCGCTCGAGCATCCTCCCCCCAGCACAGGAAGACGGAGAACCCCATAGTGTGTAACGGGCGTTCACATCTCCCAGCATGAGGAAAGGAGGAGGCGACTGAGCGATCAAATCTTGTAGTGCATGCGTATCAAGATTGTAGTCTGGTGGAAAGTACACCTTGCACACCGTTGTCATTACTGGCAGCTGAGTGCGAACTGCAACTGCATCTAGCTGAGTACGGAGCGGCACTTCTTCGCTGAAGATGTCGGAGCGAACTAGGGTACAAACGCCCACATTTGCCGCGCCATCCACAGCCAATCTTTCTTTGGAATAAAGACGATATCGTCTCATAGTCGTGTCATGTCCAGGAATGAGATTCCTGTAGACAGACTATGGAGGCCGCATAGACGGATATCAATTGACGTAACTCAGCTAGGCGACAGTGAAAACTACTGCAGTTCCACTGCAATAGTGCCATTGTGTAGATAGGTAGTGTTAGGATATTAGGACAATTTTTGCCCTTCATTCTATCAGCTACCTGCCAATATCCGAAGTCTTTTGTCGGTGACCGTTATGTCCCCCTCTAGGGACACCATGACCTTGATGTCGGTGTGGGGGCTTGTGTGCTTGTTGAACACGAGGTCTGTGCCAGCTCAGAGTCACCCATGCTGGGTTGGCCTCGGTGTAGGGCCAGACTAACAAGCCCCCCTGTGGGTGGGGGCGGTAGAATAACACCCACGGTTTCCCCTGCCTGTCGTAAGAGGCGACTAAATGGGGCCCCAGGGGCTCCGAACTTTGGAGCGTGGTTTGGCGACCACGGGGCCCTTAGCTGAGTCCTGGCATTGCTTCCACTTACTAGTGCCAGGCTCCTCACTGTCATCTATCCTATCCGACATCCCTTGGTCAACTCTTGTTCTTTTCCGACCCCGACGCTATTAGGTTTGCGAGGGCTAGGGAGTCTTTCATTTTCACGCCCTTCGTGGCCCTTGTCTTCCTTTGGCCGATATCTTCATTTTTCGAAGTGTCGGACCCCTTCCATATTTTCCCTCTGATTAGTGTTATATAGAGGATGGTTGCCTAGTTGTACTTCCTCTTAAAACAATAATCACCACCACCACCACCTCAGTGGCTCTGAACTTTGGAGCGTGGGTTGGCGTCCACGAGGCCCTAAGCTGAGTCCTGGCATTGCTTCCACTTACTTGTGCCAGGCTCCTCACCTTCATCTATCCTATCAGACCTCCCTTGGTCAACTCTTGTTCTTTTCCGACCCCGACGCTATTAGGTTTGCGAGGGCTAGGGAGTCTTTCATTTTCACGCCCTTCGTGTCCCTTCTCTTATTTTGGTCGATATCTTCATTTTTCGAAGTATCGGACCCCTTCCATTTTTTCCCTCTGATTAGTGTTATATAGAGGATGGTTGCCTAGTTGTACTTCCTCTTAAAACAATAATCACCACCACCACCAGACTAACAGGGTGTCACCCGAGTTGCCTGAGATGTTTCTGTGCTCTTTATTCTTCAGCACTATTTCTGCACTTCTATTCTCACCATCATAAATTTCATTCTTCTTCCTGTCTGGCCACCCTCTCTGCCTCGGGTAGATTAGGTTAGTACGGAGGTTTTCTCCTCCCCCAATCCCAAATTTCGGGTCGTGGCAAGGTGATGCATGGCTCCTGGGTGAGTAGTTCGTAGCGATCCCCTCCAGATACCTAGCGCCCTCTGGAGTATATAGTCTTGCCTTCAGTAAATCTCCTTGGCTCTGCCGGACGTCGACTTCATATTTCCGGAGTAATCGTGGGTCCAAAAAACGGAACCTTTCTCTTCTATTCCTTCATTTTCGAAGGGTGGCACCCTTCAAAAAACTGCGTCCAAGATTGGCGAGAAACGCAAGCGGTATATTCCAGTTCCAGTGGATTATGTAAGTGACGAAAGTCTTCCTCGATTCCTGGTTGCTTCCAAGGTATCCCCTGCCTGTCGTAAGAGGCAACTAAAAGGGGCACCAAGGGCTCTCAACTTTGGAGCGTGGGTTGACGACCACGGGGGCTCTTAGCTGAGTCCTGGCATAGCTTCTACTTACTTTTTCCAGGCTTCTCACTTTCATTTATTTTATCAGACCTTCCTTGGTCAACTCTTGTTCTTTTCCGACCTCGACGCTATTAGGTTTGCGAGGGCTAGGGAGTTTTTAATTTTCACGCCCTTCGTGGGCCTTGTCTTCCTTTGGCCGTTATCTTCATATTTCGAAGTGTCGGACCCCTTCCACATTTCCCCTCTGATTAGTGTTATATAGAGTATAGTTGCCCAGTTGTACTTCCTCTTAAAACAATAATCACGACCACCACCATTCTTGATGTATCTCCTTTCATGATCAGCAATTCCATCGAAGAAATTGTTGCTGGTTAAGTCGACGAGATGCGCAAGCTCCGCGATGGATCCGTACTTATCAAGACATCTAAGACTGAACAGTCCATACGGCTACTTAAAGCCAAGTTATTCGGAAAGGTAGTGGTGAAAATCGAGAAGTACCAAACCCTTAACACCTGCAAGGGAGTTACATTCCAAATGGATTTGGTTAAGTCTTCCGACGATACGATGATCCGGTACCTAGCACGTCGGGTTGTACCAACGTGAAGAGGTTGAAGAGGCGTGTGGGTGATAAGCTACTCGATACGGGTGCTTTCATCCTTACCTTCGACGCTGAGACCGTACCTGAACGAATAAAAGTAGCAATGTTTTGTCTGACTGTTCCTCCCCCTGTGGGTGGGGGCGGTAGAATTACACCCACGGAATCCCCTGCCTGTCGAAAGAGGCGACTAAAAGGGGCCCCAAGTGCTCTGAACTTTGGAGCGTGGGTTGGCGACCACGGGGCCCTCAGCTGAGTCCTGGCATTTCTTCCACTTACTTATGCCAGGCTCCTCACTTTCAACTATCCTATCCGACCTCCCTTGGTCAACTCTTGTTCTTTTCCGACCCCGACTCTATTAGTTTTGCGAGGGCTAGGGAGTCTTTTATTTTCACGCCCTTCGTGGCCCTTGTCTTCCTTTGGCCGACATCTTCATTTTTCGAAGTGTCGGATCCCTTCCAAGTTTTCCCTCTGATTAGTGTTATATAGAGGATGGTTGCCTAGTTGTACTTCCTCTTAAAATAATAATCACCACCACCATAATCACCTCTCTGACTGTTCCTCCGTACATTCCAGCACCAATAAGGTGTTATAACTGTCATCCCCCTGTGGGTGGGGGCGGTAGAATAACACCCACGGTATCCCCTGCCTGTCGTAAGAGGCGATTATAAGTTGCCTCAGGGGCTCTGAACTGTGGAGCGTGGGTTGGCAACCACGGGGCCCTCAGCTGAGTCCTGGCATGGCTTCCACTTACTTGTGCCTCCCTCCTCACTTTCATCTATCCTACCTGACCTCTTTTGGTCAACTCTTGTTCTTTTCCGATCCCGACGCTATTAGTTTTGCGAGGGCTAGGGAGTCTTTCATTTTCACGCCCTTCGTGGCCCTTGTCTTCTTTTGGCCGATATCTTCATTTTTCGAAGTGTCGGACCCCTTCCCCTTTTTCCCTCTGATTAGTGTTAGATAGAGGATGGTTGCCTAGTTGTACTTCCTCTTAAAACAATAATCACCACCACCACCTTATAACTGTCAAAAGTTTGGCCACACCTCACTGCGATGTACAGGTACGACGACCTGCAAAATGTGTGGGAAGTGCGATCATGCTGCGGTTGACTGCACACCACCACCTGTGAGCGTCAACCGCCCGGGTGCGCATGTTCCTATCCCCAAGGTGTGCCCCACATTCAAGCAGGAGAAGAAGATCCAGGAGATAAAAATGCTGGATAAGCTATCACCCAGACGCCCGGAGGAAGTTCAAATACATGGCTGCTCCGGAGTTCTCCATCTCCTTTGCTGAAAAGGTCGCAAACGTGCGGATCCCTCCTCAGAGTTTTGTACAGAACAGCAGTTTTGAAAACGGATCGATAAGTCAAAGCCAGCAACAAAAGATAATCGCTAAGGAAAATGGAGTTTTAACAGCTCCAGAAACGATACGTACGTCATTTCTGACATTGCCTGGGAAGACTGTTTCCCAGGAACGCTCGGCTGGGAACTCCTCACCCAACAAGGCGGGAAGAAAGACTTCCCCAATTAGGGCTGGGAAGTCCAGCCCTACTTCCAATCCCCAGATTACAAAGGAGCAGAAAGGGAAGCCACATAGCTCCCGTAAGCAACTGGGGAAGAAGCCTTGTCCAACTCGATCGGGGGTCACAGGATCCCCTCCCCCTGTGGGTGGGGGCGGTAGAATAACACCCACGGTATCCCCTGCCTGTCGTAAGAGGCGACTGAAAGGGGCCCCAGGGGCTCTGAACTTTGGAGCGTGGGTTGGCGACCACGGGGCCCTTAGCTGAGTCCTGGCATTGCTTCCACTTACTTGTGCCAGGCTCCTCACTTTCATCTATCCTATCTGACCTCTCTTGGTCATCTCTTGTTCTTTTCCGACCCCGATGCTATTAGGTTTGCGAGGGCTAGGGAGTCTTTCATTTTCACGCCCTTCGTGGCCCTTGTCTTCCTTTGGCCGATATCTTCATTTTTCGAAGTGTCGGATCCCTTCAATTTTTCCCTCTGATTAGTGTTATATAGAGGATGGTTGCCTAGTTGTACTTCCTCTTAAAACAATAATCACCACCACCACCACCTCACAGGATCCCCGAAGCAATCCGGTAAACTACCTGCCGGCTCTCCTCCAAGAAAGAAGGAAACGGGGGGCAAGAGCGAGAGGCCCCGATGCCCTCTTGTTCGATCACTATTGGGAGAACATAGTTCTCCCAGGAAGAAGGCCCACTGCAACCGATCAATGTGATCACCGTCCACGGACGGTCCAATCACCGTGCCTCCTTCTTCCGAGGAGACAATGGAGACTGAACCACTCATTGTCGTGGATGGTGATTTAGACAAAAATGAAACCGATAAAGACGGCGGAACATGGCAGGTAATGGACAAAAAGAAGGGCAAGAAATTCCTCTAAATTCGAAGTCTTACCGATCCACACAATGGCACTATTGCAGTGGAAATGCAATAGTTACCACTGTCTCCTAGCTGAGTTACGTCAATTGATATCCGTCTGTGCGCCCTCCATAGTCTGTCTACAGGAATCTCGTTTGAGACATGGACACGACACGACTATGACTGGATACCGTCTTCTCTCCAAAGACAGAGTAGCTATGGATGGCGCGGCGACTGGGGGCGTTTGTACCCTAGTTCGCTCCGACATCTTCAGCGAAGAAGTATCACCGCTCCGTACTCAGCTAGATGCAGTTGCATTTCGCAATCCGTTGCCAGTAATGACAACGGTTTGCAACGTGTACATTCCACCGGATTATAACCTTGATATACGTGCACTACAAGATTTGATCAGTCAGCTGCCTCCTCCTTTCCTCGTGCTGGGAGACGTGAACGCCCGTAACGTAGTATGGGATTCTCCGTCTTCCTGTTCTAGGGAGAGGATGCTCGAGCAAATGATCAACCTATTTGACCTTTGTGTGCTCAATACAGGGGAACTGACACATTTCAGTAGCGCACATGGCACATTCTCACACCTGGATGTCACTTTGTGCAGCCGTGCCCTAGTTCCCCTGGTACGGTGGCAAATACACGACGACCTCTGTGATAGTGACCACTTCCCGATAATTCTGTCTCTCTTCAATCAAAGACAGTCCGAAGTACCCAAGCGCTGGTTACTTTGGCGGGCAAATTGGCCCGAATTTACAAATCGCGCAGTGATGGCGTCTCTTAACGACCACGTTTCTTCCATTACTACTGGAATTTTGGCTGCTGCAGAGGAAACAATTCCTTCCTCGTCCGGTATTCTTCGCCGGAAACAGGTCCCACGGTGGACGGACGAAACTGCAGCAGCCATACGTGATCGCCGACTGGCTTTTAAGTATTATCGTCGGAATCCTCCGATGGCCAGTCATATCACGTTTAAGCGTCTGCATGCGAAGGTCCGTTGTTTGATTCGAGAAAGTAAGAAATCTATGTGGGAAAAGTATGTGTCATCCATCACGGCACATGTTCCATCATCACTAGTTTGGACAAAACTCCGCCGTATTATCGGAGTACAGAATATGCCCTCAGTACCCGGAATCTCCATTAATGGAGATATAGTTACGATTCCTTCAGTCATTACCGACCACATCGCTTCACATTTCGCAGATACGTCCAGCTCTAGGAGATACGACCCTGCATTTGTTTCTATTAAGCGCGAAGCAGAGGCACACCATCTCTCTTTTGCCTCTAGTGCTTCGCATCCCTACAACGTGCCCTTCACGGAGTGGGAGTTTCGGTGTGCACTCGCGCTATGCAGAGATACGGCTCCTGGACCGGACAAAATCCAAAATAAAATGCTGAAGCTTTTGAGTGGCAGATGTCTCAAGGATATCCTCATCCTATTCAATAGAATATGGAGTGAGGGCGTGTTTCGTCTCAATGGCGTGAGGGAATTTTGATATGAATCCCCGAGCCAGGCAAAAGATCCAAAACTTCTGGTTAGTAATAGGCCAATATGCCCTACAAATGGCCTCTGTAAGCTATTTGAAAGGATGGTTAACCGGCGTCTTGTGTGGGCCATGGAAAAGGAAGGTCTCTTGTCTAATCCCCCTGTGGGTGGGGGCGGTAGAATAACACACACGGTATCCCCTGCCCGTCGTAAGGGGCGACTAAAAGGGGCCCCAGGGGCTCTGAACTTTGGAGCGTGGGTTGGCAACCACGGGGCTCTTAGCTGAGTCCTGGCGTTGCTTCCACTTACTTGTGCCAGGCTCCTCATTTTCACCTATCTTATCCGACCTCCCTTGGTCAACTCTTGTTCTTTTCCGACCCCGACGCTATTAGGTTTGCGAGGGCTAGGGAGTCTTTCATTTTCACGCCCTTCGTGGCCCTTGTCTTTCTTTGACCGATATCTTCATTTTTCGAAGTGTCGGATCCCTTCCATATTTTCTCTCTGATTAGTGTTAAATAGAGGATGGTTGTCTAGTTGTACTTCCTCTTAAAACAATAATCACCACCACCTCTCTTGTCTAACTACCAGTGTGGGTTTCGCTTTCATCGGTCTGCCACTGATCATCTGGTCAGACTGGAGAGCGCCATTCATGAGGCCTTTCTTCGGAAAGTACACCTAGTCGCCGTGTTTTTTGACCTGGAGAAAGCTTACGACACTATCTGGCGGTATGGGATTCTCTCCACACTACACCAGTGGGTATTTCAGGGAAATTTGCCAACGTCTATTGAGAACTTCATGTCAGTCCGTCTCTTTCGAGTCCTATTAGGGAATGCATTTTCTCAATATAACGTTCAGGAAAATGGAGTACCTCGGGGATCGTTACTGAATGTCACGCTGTACGCAATCGCCATCAACGGCGTAGTGGCCGCTGCTGGGCCCACAGTCGTTCCTTCGCTGTATGAAGACGACTTAGCTCTACATTACAGCTCCGGAAGGGTGGCGTTTGCTGAGAGACAGCTACAGCAAACTATTAACCGAGTCGACAGATGGGCCCTGCAACACGTTTTTCGATTTTCAGCAGCGAAAACATGTGTTGTACACTTCTGTCGACGTCGGCCTGTGCATCCAGAACCAGAGCTCCGCTTGCGAAACAGTGTCTTACCAGTGGTTGACACCTGCAGATTCCTGGGTCTCCATTCTGATAAGAGACTTACGTGGCAGCCCCGCATCTGTCAGCTGAAGGTTGCCTGCATGAAGAGACTTAACATGCCTAAGTTTCTCAGCGGCACTTCGTGGGGGAGGGGGGACTGACCGTGCGGTACTGCTACGATTTTACACGGCTACGGTCCTCTCCCGGATAGACTGTGGAAGTGCGTTATGGCTCAGCTTCAAAATCTGCCCTGAGCCTTTTAGACAGTATTCACCATGGTGGAGTAAGGCTGGCAACGGGTGCTTTCCGTACTAGCCCCATTCCCAGCCTACTTGCTGAGGTGGGAGTTCCACCTTTACGGATAAGGGGGCAGCAGTTACTCCTCACGTCCCCCTGTGGTTGGGGGCGGTAGAATAACACCCACGGTATCCCCTGCCTGTCGTAGGAAGCGACTAAAAGGGGCCCCAGGGGCTCTGAACTTTGGAGTGTGGGTTGGCGACCACGAGGCCCTCAGCTGAGTCCTGGCATTGCTTCCACTTACTTGTGCCAGACTCCTCACTTTCATCTATCCTATCCGACCTCTCTTGGTCAACACTTGTTCTTTCCGACCCCGACGCTATTAGGTTTACGAGGGCTAGGGAGTCTTTAATTTTCACGCCCTTCGTGCCCTTGTCTTCCTTTGGCCGATATCTTCATTTTTCGAAGTGTCGGACCCCTTCCATGACTCCCTCCGATTAGTGTTATATAGAGGATGGTTGCCTAGTTGTACTTCCTCTTAAAACAATAATCACCACCACTACTCCTCACGTAGGCTGCCATAATTTGTGAAATGCCGCTACATCCAAGCTAACAATGCATCTATCACACCCAATATCACCAGCGGTGCCAAGACCGGCCGAAATCCACACGGCCGGTTGGGTTTCGGAATGATAGCTTGTGTCATGATTTGAATATTGATATTGGTGGTTGTCTTGAACGAACTCTTAGCGAGTTACCTCCGTGGTTTAGTTTTCCCTGTGGTTGGGGGCGGTAGAATAACACTCACGGTATCCCCTGCCTGTCGTAAGAGGCGACTAAAAAGGGCCCAAGGTTCTCTGAACTTTGGTGCGTTGGCTGGCGACCACGGGGCCCTTAGCTAAGTCCTGGCATTGCTTCCAATTACTTGTGCCAGGCTCCTTCTTTGTTCTATCCTGTACGACCTCCCTTGGTCAACTCTTGTTCTTTTCCGACCTCATCGCTATTAGGTTTGTGAGGGCTAGGGAGTCTTTCACTTTTCACGTCCTTCGTGGCCCTTGTCTTCCTTTGGCCTTCCCCCTGTGGGTGGGGGCGGTAGAATAACGCCCACGGTATCCCCTGCCTGTCGTAAGAGGCGACTAAAAGAGGCCTCAGGGGCTCTGAACTTTGGAGCGTTGGTTGGCGACCACGAGGCCCTCAGCTGAGTCCTGACATTGCTTCCACTTACTTGTGCCGGGCTCCTCACTTTCATCTGTCCTATCCGCCCTCTCTTGGTCAACTCTTGTTCTTTTCCGACCCCGACGCTATTAGGTTTGCGAGGGCTACGGAGTCTTTCATTTTCACGCCCTTCGTGGCCCTTGTCTTTCTTTGACCGATATCTTCATTTTTCGAAGTGTCGGATCCCTTCCATTTTTCTCTCTGATTAGTGTTAGATAGAGGATGATTGCCTAGTTGTACTTCCTCTTAAAACAATAATCACCACCACCACCACCTTCCTTTGGCCGATGTCTTCATTTTTCGAAGTGTCGGATCCCTTCCATTTTTCCTACTGATTAGCGTTATATAGAGGATGGTTGCCTAGTTGTATTTCCTCGTAAGACAATAATCACCACCACCACCTTTTCTGTCCCCTACGCTATTAGGTTTGCGAGGGCTAGGGAGTCTTCATTTTCATGCCCTTCGTGGCCCTTGCCTTCCTTTGGACGATACCTTCATTTTTCGAAATGTCGGACCCCTTCCATTCTTCCTCTCTGATTAGTGTTATACAGAGGATGGTTGCCTAGTTGTACTTCCTCTTAAAGCAATAATCACCACCACCACCGTGGTTGGTTCCGCGACTGGATATACGTCTAGATCTGCTCCGTGCACCCAAGATGAACACGGATTCCTCCGTTTATCGCAGGGATTTCCAGGACTTCGTTCACCAATATCCGGCTGCGAGACGGATGGTTCTAAAATCGATGATATTGTTGGTTGCTCTTTCGTCGTTGATGATACGAGTACGAAGATCTCGATCTCTAAATTATGTAGCGTGTATACTGCAGAGCTTTACGCCACCTTAGAGGCTCTGCAGTTTGCACTGCGTGACGAAAGAAGCCACTTTCTTATGTGTATCGGTTCTTTAAGGTCTCTGCAGTCTATTGAAACCTGTTTTTCGCAACACCCACTGGTGCAGCAGATACATGACCTTCTAGCCAGGTTAAGGGATGCTAGCACCAGAATCACTTTCGCGTGGCTTCCAGGCCACGTTGGGATTGCGGGAAACGTACTTGCGGATGAAGCAGCAGAAGAAGCTGCACTTTTACCTCCATGGTCAGTCAATGTACGTGCTAAGGATATTTGTTCTCATCTACGCCGAACCATCTCGGCGTCCTGGGAATCGGAGTGGCTAGATATCCGAACTCCCAACAAGCTGAGAGCAATTAAGAAGACAACTACTGTGTGGCGGTTCTCTTTCCGACCTTCACTGAGAGAGGCCATAGTACTGTGGAGGCTGAGGATAGGTCCTTTACGATCCACGCACTCTTGTCTCCTAAAGAGGAAGACCCCCGCAGTGTATTCTTGTGGTGCCGACTTCACCGTGGCCCTCATCCTCATAGAGTGCGCCGATTTCTCTGGCTTAAGACGGAGCATCGGCCTGCAGGAAACACTCGAACGCATACTAGCCGATGGCGCGACTACTGCTTAACTTGTCATCCGCTTTATGTGCGACAGTGGACTTATCAAGGGTATATAAATTACAAGTGTACTGTTACTCAGGGAACGTACGTTCCCTTTTGATACGTTAGTAATCCTTTCGGCCTAATTCATTTTTTTTTCTGCGTATTTGTTCAGAGAGGATGATTACCTCGTTGTACTTCCTCTTTAAACAAAAATCACCGCCACCACCACTGTCCGTTATGTCATCGTCACCATCTACAATAATAATGGGTTCAGTCTCCATTGTGTCCCCAGCAGGGGGTGATTTGGAGGCTGAGCCCTCCGTAGATGGCGTGCCTTATTTTGAATGGTGGGCCTTGTTCCTGGGAGAACTGAGTTCCCCAGAAAGGGATCGAACATGAGACCGCCGGGGCCTCTCGTTTTTACCCGCCGTTTCCTTATTCTTTGAAGGAGAACCGGTAGATTTGTTGCCGGTCTCCTTCCGGGATGCTGTGATCCTCTATGGGGTTGGTGAAGACTTTTCCTCCAACTTCTTAGGGGAGCGCTGTGGCTTCCCTTTCTCCTCCTACTTGACCTGTGCTTTGGTAGGACGGCTGGAAGAACGTTTTCCAGCCATATTTGGGGAAGTCGCTCCCCCCGCACTTGAACTAGAGGACTTGCCAGCCGAAGGTGTCTGAGAAGTGCCCTTTCCAGATTTTTTGGCAATAACCTGCTTACCGATGCTTTTGTTGGGATTTGTTCTCTCTTTTCTTGGTTACTGGTGCTGTGAGGAACTGTCTGCTTTCTAGTTGATGGTTGCTCCGAGGCGATTGCTACAAAACGTGTTGGTGTTATTGGTACTTTCGCTGCCTTCTCAGCAAAGAAGATGGAGAATTTCGGAGGGGCCATTGTTTTAAATTTCCTCCGGGCATCTGGATAAGATAGTTTATCCAGTGTCTTAATCTCCTGGATCTTCTTTTCTTCCTTGAATATAGGACAATTCCTGGATCGGGGGGCATGCTCACCTGTGCAGTTAACACACGCGGGTGGTGGTGCGCATTCTACACCGGTATGTGCCTAATCACCACCACCACCACCTTTTCCACATTCCCCACAAGTAGATGAACCATGGCAGCGCGGTGATGTGTGACCAAACCGTTGGCAGTTGTAACAGCACATAGGTACTGGAATATACGGTCGAGCTGTCAGCGTATACGTTGAAACTTTAATTCGTTCGGGCAGTGTCTGTTTGTCAAAGGTGAGTATAAAAGCACCTGAGTCGTGAAGATTAGCACCAACACGCCTCTTGAGCCTCTTGACGTCGGAAACTTCCCGACGTCCAGGGCTTCGGATGAGATCATCATCAGAGGCTTTGACTAAGTCCCTGTGAAAGATGACTCCTTTAATGGAGTTCAGGGACTTGTGCTTTTCCACCTTAACAGGTACTGGTCCGAACATTGTAGCTTCCAGTAACCTCTTACTCTGTACAACCGTATTAGTCTTGGTAAGTACGGAGCCGTCTCGTAGCTTCCGCATCTCATCAACCTCTCCACCAACAATATCCCCCTGTGGGTGGGGGCGGTAGAATAACACCCACGGTATCTCCTGCCTGTCGTAAGAGGCGACTAAAAGGGGCCCCAGGGGCTCTGAACTTTGAGCATGGGTTGGCGACCATTGGGCCTTTAGCTGAGTCCTGGCATTGCTTCCACTTACTTGTGCCAGGCTCCTCACTTTCATCTATCCTATCCGACCTCCGTTGGTCAACTCTTGTTCTTTTCCGACCCCGACGCTATTAGGTTTGCGAGGGCTACGGAGTCTTTCATTTTCACGCCCTTCGTGGCCATTGTCTTCCTTTGGCCGATACCTTCATTTTTCGAAGTGTCGGACCCCTTCTATTTTTTCCCTCTGATTAGTGTTATATAGAGGATGGTTGCCTAGTTGTACTTCCTCTTAAAACAATAATCACCACCACCACCACCACTCCATCAACAATATCCTCCACAGCATTAGTAATTAGAAACGGATTTTATGGAAGGAAGCTCTGTCCATCGACTCTTGAGGCAACCAGGAGTCGAGGCAGATTTTCCTCAGACGTTTCCCTATTGAACAAATCATCGGCTCTGTTGAAACGTTTACGTTTCTTTGCGGTACAATTTAAAGACGCAGTTTTAAGGCCTGCAGCCTTCGACGAATTAAAACAAAAATCAAACTCAAAAACCATACATAGTCCCACGAGTACCCGGGATATGGAAGGTCGACCTTCGCCAGAGCCCTGACGTACCGAAGGCAAGGCTATATACTCCAGACGGCGCCCGGTATCTAGAGGGGGGTCGCTAGGAACTACTCTCCCAGTAGCCATGCATCACCTCGCCACGACCCGAAACTTGCGATGGGGGAGGATAAAACCTCCGTAGTAACCTATTCTACCCGAGGCAGAGAGGTTGTCTGGACAGCAAGAGGAAAGAATAGGAGGGTAGAAATAGTTATGAAATCTAAAGAGCACGGACACCTCTCAGGCAACTCGGGGGACACCTTGTTAGTCTGGCCCTACACCGAGGCCAATCCAGCATGGGTAACCCTACGCTGGCACAGCCCTCGGGATCAACAAGCACACAAGTCCCCACACCGACCTCAAAGTCATCTTGTCCCTAGAGGGGAGGCAGGAGGAGAAAGGAGAGAGAGGGAGGGAAGTGTGGTACAGTAAGGAGTGTGAGGATTTACGAAAAAAGGGTTATGGGTGTGTTGAGAGAGTTGAGAAAAATAGGTGGGAGTGGAGAAAAGGGAAATCAGTAAGAAAAATAAGTTATGGATGAAATAACAAACGGAAGCGATAAATAAAGAGTGTAGGATGTATAGAATGGAAAAAAGGGAGAGAATAATCATAATTAACAAGGGTAGAAGGAGATTTGAGGAACCAAGGACTGAAGATGAGCAGTGGGTGAACTATTTTAATGAACTACTTGGGGGGATGAGAAATTGTATAGAGAGAAGGGGGGGGGGGTGGAGAGATAGGGGTGTATCGATATTTGAACTGGACAAAGACATTTCAAAAGAAGAAGTCATGGAAGAGATACGTAAAATTATGGTAGGTGTGCGGGAGGCTGCAATGGTATTGCACCCGACAGGGGCATGAACCAAGGACCTTTTGTCAAGACTAGTCATCTAATTCGCAGACGTAACGCTATTTTGAGAAGAGAGAAGATAAATTTTTAAATCAATAACTATCAACATCATTGCAAGAGTTAAACAACCCTTTAAATTTTATTCTAAAATCTTTCTGTAGTTACGATCTGTTGCGCAACCTCCCCCTGTGGGTGGGGGCAGAAGAATAACACCCACGGGATCCCCTGCCTGTCGTAAGAGGCGACTAAAAGGGGCCCTAGGGGCTCTGAACTTTGGAGCGTGGGTTGGCGACCACGGGGCCCTTAGCTGAGTCCTGGCATTGCTTCCACTTTCTTGTGCCAAGCTCCTCACTTTCATCTATCCTATCCGACCTCTCTTGGTCAACTCTTGTTCTTTTCCGACCCCGACGCTATTAGGTTTGCGAGGGCTAGGGATTCTTTCGTTTTCACGCCCTTCGCGGCCCTTTTCTTCCTTTGGCCGATATCTTCATTTTTCGAAGTGTCGGATCCCTTCCATTTTTCCCCTCTGATTAGTGTTGTATAGAGGATGGTTGCCTAGTTGTACTTCCTCTTAAAACAATAATCACCACCACCACCACCCTTATCTCTTCATACCTCATCGACACGGGGATTTACCCAAGGAGGGGAGAAATCGAGGAGAGACATTTATTATTTACGAGAGATCTCACGATCGGATTTCGCACGGTTGTGTCTCGTTTACATCAGGTGAATACTGGTCACCTAATTATCGAACTATGTTGCCTCTGTTAGGCCGTGAACCTATCATATGAAAATTTTGAGAGGGGGTAGCCTCTTAGTTGTTAAAAGTTTGCAGAAGCTTCAGCCCAGATTCTTGTATCTTTCTCTCCACGAGGAGTACCCCCTGTGGGTGGGGGCGGTAGAATAACACCCACGGTATCCCCTGCCTGTCGTAAGAGGCGACTAAAAGGGGCCCCAGGGACTCTGAACTTTGGAGCGTGGGTTGGCAACCACGGGGCCCTCAGCTGAGTACTGGCATTTCTTCCACTTACTTGTGCCAGGCTCCTCACTTTCATCTCTCCTATCCGACCTCCGTTGGTCAACTCTTGTTCTTTTCCGACCCCGACGCTATTAGGTTTGCGAGGGCTAGGGAGTCTTTCATTTTCACGCCCTCGTGGCCCTTGTCTTCCTTTGGCCGATACCTTCATCTTTCGAAGTGTCGGACCTCTTCCATTTTATTTCTCTCTGATTAGTGTTATATAGAGGATGGTTGCCCAGTTGTACTTCCTCTTAAAACAATACTCACCACCACCACTCCACGAGGAGCGGACGTGTGCCAGGCGAGCTCCCAGTGTCAGCATGTTCAGTGAACTGTTGTTTGAAAATCGCGAAGAAACTGACTAATTAAAGTGAACTGTGCGCTGTATTAATGCAAGCGACTTTAATAAAAGAGTGATAAAACCGTGTCGAGTTTTAGAACACTTTACGTAATTCGTAAAATTATTATTATTATTATTATTATTATTATTATTATTATTATTATTATTATTATTATTATTATTATTATTATTATTATTATTATTATTCAACGCTTACCCGAGGTAACTGCAGGAACGTGCGGTAATAAATGAACTGGTCCAGTAAAAAAGATACAGGATAACACAGTCTTGAGTCGTGGATTCTCTCGTGCGGGCCGTATCGCAATACCTTGTGTCAATATCCTTTGTTTCGGGACTTGCTAATCAAAGAACGCGTCAGGT
The DNA here is from genome assembly GCF_040414725.1 of Anabrus simplex. Classification (NCBI taxonomy): domain Eukaryota; kingdom Metazoa; phylum Arthropoda; class Insecta; order Orthoptera; family Tettigoniidae; genus Anabrus; species Anabrus simplex. The sequence continues at coordinate 1,717,358,038 of NC_090265.1, forward strand.
CGCGCGCGGTGAAGCTGACGTGCGTAACGTGGATTAATCTTGTGCACATTCTGTGCCTAGATCACTGGAGAGTCGTCACCAGCCAAAGACAATGGAGGTTCAACTCAACAGTCAAGAGGTGCAATCAGCGACCTTCTCAGTGCTGATGGATTGGCACTAAACCTCAAGATGGACCACTTAAGCTGATGAAAGTGTCTCGAGGAATTTCAGCTGAGTATCCCATATTTTCTTATGCATGACTTTCGGATAAGGGAATTATTTTGAGTAAAACTGTAGCTATTAATGTTAGAGATTCAAATTTACACTGACTGGTAGTGACAATGCAACACCAAGGAGGAGTGGTTCGAAAGTGATTAAAGTTGGGGAAAAAACAGAGACGGCACGGACGAATAATTGATGTTTATTTCAAACCGATATGCAGGTTACACAATGCGCACGGCATCGACTCAGTAGGATGTAGGACCACCGCGAGTGGCGATGCACGCAGAAACACGTCGAGGTACAGAGTCAATAAGAGTGCGGATGGTGTCCTGAGGGATGGTTCTCCATTTTCTGTCAACCGTTTGCCACAGTTGGTCGTCCGTACGAGGCTGGGGCAGAGTTTGCAAACGGCGTCCAATGAGATCCCACACGTGTTCGATTGGTGAGAGATCCGGAGAGTACGCTGGCCACGGAAGCATCTGTACACCTCGTAGAGCCTGTTGGGAGATGCGAGCAGTGTGTGGGCGGGCATTATCCTGCTGAAACAGAGCATTGGGCAGCCCCTGAAGGTACGGGAGTGCCACCGGCCGCAGCACATGCTGCACGTAGCGGTGGGCATTTAACGTGCCTTGAATACGCACTAGAGGTGACGTGGAATCATACGCAATAGCGCCCCAAACCATGATGCCGCGTTGTCTAGCGGTAGGGCGCTCGACAGTTACTGCCGGATTTGACCTTTCTCCACGCCGACGCCACACTCGTCTGCGGTGACTATCACTGACAGAACAGAAGCGTAACTCATCGGAGAACACGACGTTCCGCCATTCCCTCATCCAAGTCGCTCTAGCCCGGCACCATGCCAGGCGTGCACGTCTATGCTGTGGAGTCAATGGTAGTCTTCTGAGCGGACGCCGGGAGTGCAGGCCTCCTGCCTCCTTCAACCAATCGACGGGAAATTGTTCTGGTCGATATTGGAACAGCCAGGGTGTCTTGCACATGCTGAAGAATGGCGGTTGACGTAGCGTGCGGGGCTGCCACCGCTTGGCGGCGGATGCGCCGATCCTCGCGTGCTGACGTCACTCGGGCTGCGCCCGAGGCCGACGAGAAAGACAGGCCGCGGCGCGCACGTCATACACTGAATGCCACGTGACTTGGCCGGTCTTGCTGTAGAGAATGCATCCTCAGGTTCACGCGAGAGACTATCGTAGCGTGGTAAATAAAATACATTTCAGCGTATTTCAGCCTACTAAAATAACACTACTGAACTACAGATCAAATGAAACATAGTGTCTCTTACTATCCTTGGTTGAACAAACACTCAAAATCTTACTCAGGTACAGATATGCACACTCAATAATGTTAATGGTTAATGTACAAGTAATCCTATATTCGCAATAACATTCATGTACGAAATATCTCATTGAATCCAGGGTGAAACGTAGGCCTACTCTAAGCTATTTACAAGCAATACATTTGTTCCACTCCATACCTGGCTTCAGCATCATACATAATATACGTAAATTTTGCTACCTTCGTTGAAGTTACCTTTCAACCACCCTATTCATTTAGAAATTAAATAAAATACAGTGTATCTTACTAGCCTTGGTTGACAAAATCTAAAAATCTTACTGCAGTAAAGAGATGTACACTCAGATAAGTCAAATGTTGCTAATGAAAGTGGTTAATGTACAATTAAGCCTAGATTTACAGTAACATTCATGTAGGCCTAAGGAATATCTTATTGAATCTAAGGTGAAAGGTAGGCCTATTGTAAGCTATTTTCAAGTCTTATATTTGTTCCATCCCATACCTGGCTTGAGCATCATATCTAATATTTAAATTTTGCGAACTTCCTGGAAGTTATCTAGGCCTATTTTAAGCTATTTACAAGTCTCGAATTTGTTCCACTCCATACCTGGCTCCAGCATCATATCTAATACTTAAATTTTGTTACCTTCCTGGAAGTTATCTTGGAACCACCCTATTCAATTAGAAATTAAATGAAACATAGTGTCTTCTACTAGCCTTGGATGACAAAAACTGAAAATCTTACTGCAGTAAAGATATGCACACTCAGATAAATCAAATGTTGTTAATGAAACTGGCTAATGCACAATTAAGCCTATATTTAAAATAACATTCATGTAAGGAATATCTTATTGAATCCAGGGTGAAAGGTAAGCCTATTGTAAGCTATTTACAAGTCTTAAATTTGTTCCACTCCATACCTGGCTTCAGCATCATATCTAATACTTAAATTTTCATTTTCATATATCTGTAATTAAATAGGATATGAATGCATTACCTCTAAATCGTCAGCACTGGTGTTGTAATTTATCCAACTCGTGTTGTGGAGAACACAAGTTATACCTTTGGCGACTAATCGATTTGAAGCATAAGAAAGACAGTCTTTTGTTCTATGTTGTTATGTAGTTTCCTTGCTTATAGTTTTGAAGATGGTGTTGAATTGTATGAATAAATTGTGTTAAAGTAAATGATTTGTTACTGTATAGAACATTTGGCGACCGTGACAGGATTACAGGCAATTTCAACATCAATATTGAGCCCTGACAGCAATTCCTGTGACCATTTTGCACATCTCAATTCTGAATCTCAGTGTTGGGTTACGCCACGGTAAAGCAAAACAGTCGGAGATCCATGAAGCCTCCACTCTAGGGACGTGCAAGTCCGACGAGTCGGGTCACAGGTTTTTATAGTGGACTGGTATCAGTATAGTTTTAATGTAGAAAGTAATCATCATTTCCTGCCCAAAAAGTACGTAAATATTCCGCAACAGAATGTCAAGAGATCTAGGATATTGGCATATTCGACAAGACACATTGATCTTTATTTCATTTTATCCAGAATTAAATAACTATCCTAGTATTCCTACGCTACATCAAATGAGAACTCTGTAAAAAGTTTCATTTATGGAAGGATTTTCCGTTTAATGACTTCAAAAATAACTACGAATGTCAGTTACATAATGAGCAAATTAATCGCAACACAAACGGATATAGAAAGAGAAAAATGAATGTTACGTTAAAATCAAAATAAATACCTAACTTCTTGCTCTTGTTGCAAAGAAATTATAACATCGTCAATCAAGAGAAAATCGAAAAACAAAGGAGACAAAGTGTCCCACTGCTGAAGGCTTACAGCGAAGGATCTATTATCCATCACACATTTCGAAATAAATAACTGGGAATTATTGAATCGTCCACTTCAGAACGCTGTTCCTACTCAAATATGTCATAATATTCCGTCATTCTCATTTAAATCATCGTATCGTCTATCGGTAAACTGTCTACCTAGCAACTTGAAAACACCGTTATTCTAACTTCATAAATCCTCATAAATGCAAGAGAAATGTTTGAAAGACATAGGATCGTAGCATAATATGTCATCCATAAATACTATGCACTTAAAGACAGACTCGATCCTCTCGAACATTCATCGAAGACTGCACCTTGATAAAGGACATCAATAGACATTGCATCATCTACAATAAACCATCTCTAACTACGTTGATTCTGCGCCACCGGATTCCACTGCGAAGTTTGGCCTGAAATAACTACATCAGCACTAGGCATCAACTCAAATGATCTACAAAATATCCAACTAGCAAAGAAATGATTTACTTACCATAGGAGATCATATTCCCTTTACGACATGACCCAGTATCTTTACGTTACCGTTTACTTTTGAAGATCCTAAACATCCCCTTAATACCGTGCGCTCTGGTCAATCTTGTATTTAAATAGGATAAATGTGACGACCATCTATTAGTGTTCATGAGTGCAAAAATCCTATAACACTATCTTAAATACGGCCTCGTGCCTAAATAAATCATTCATCACAACGACATCAAAATTCACGCATGACCAACACAATTCCTAGCGCCAAGACCATCATTAGGACCTTCATATTACATCGTCATAAAATACGCAACCCCAATGACACGTCTATAACCGTCCACATTTCATTATCCGCATACATATTTTCAAAGATCCTACCGTATCAAACACCTTATCACGTCACACAAAACGTCATGCACGGCGAATTCACAATACCTAGGAACAAACTATTCAGGCATTTCACGTCAAAGACTACTAAATATGTTGCCGCATTAACACTATATCACCACAATAATATCGCAATCTCATTATCAAACATCGTATTTCTGCACAAGCACATAATATTTGAAGACCATAGAACCGCACTTCGCAAATACCGAGCTCCTCCGAGGTATTTTGAGCCACGAGTTGGGTTAACGTTCATTACAATAACACCATTACGGTACCAATACCATCGATGCCGAAAAAATCATTCCGTAAAACCTTGCTAGAAGACATTAAAAGAAAACTCACACGACCCATCGCATATTATCACAACATAGATTGAATCACCGCACTAGACGCAACGATCATAATTAATACAACGCAATGATTAACAAATAACGGTCGCCTTCAAGTTGAAAATTATACATGTCAAATCGACATTTAAAATGAATACTACTCTACATCTAACATAAGCAACTACATGGCGGAATATATAGACGATATTTAAGTACTCATCCAGGGTTGTTGCTCCACGACGGTGTCACCTTCCATGTTCAGCTCTCAATTATTAATATTATCCATTAGTGTCCATCACATTCCTGGCCAGATCCTTCGAGGTCCCTCTATTTTTAGTTGTTCATGTTAATACGTGTTGTCATCTCGTGTCTATATTCCATAAATGTTGGTTCCATGTTACCTGAAACTCAGAAATGTCTATTAGGACAGGGTCATACACCTTGATACAATTTTACAGTTCAATTAATACACTTGCCTTTATGTTTTCGATAACAAGATATCTTGTTTTACAATATAATGTGTATTTATAATATGCCAATATCACGTTAATATATCTCTCCAATACAATCTTTCTCCCCACAAATTTTCGCTTTCGATCCTTCTAAGATACAGATTGAGAGTGAACTTCCTCAGAGACAAAACAAAATTCTACAACAACATAATAATCGCAGACGGTTTGCTTTTTTAGAATTCTTCTATGCTTCCAGCTCCCATATGTTCTTGACAATTGGAAACATTTGACACATAATGCGTAACGATCTCATACAAATCAGCTGTACTGGCAAAGGAACTTATTTAATAATTGCTGCCTCGTATTTAGGTTAGTAATCGACAATTTCATTTCTTCATCTCGATCGTCGAATCGTGCGAGACTAGATATACAAGGTATGGCCCTCTCATATAAACTTATTATTCACACATTTCATGGCCCTCAGTAACATTCTGTCATTGATATATTCTGCCGTTTCATACGCATTTCAGTAACTTTACTTGAGGAATGTGTATTATTCATTTAATCCTGCCCTATGTTTCACGATGTTTAATTGCCTACCAATATTTCCGAGGCACCACGGGGTTTAGAGCCTGTTATCAATCTGCCGATATCTCCAATTCAGCGATGCCGTTCACATAATTAGACAAGTCAACTGAACTCAAATTCTCCTGGAGGTGTGATAACCGGACATAAGATTTCATTGACATTGTTTCTCAACATAAACTTCCAATGTGTTCACCAATCTCATCCTGACATACATTGGAAGGTTATATTCCCCCTCTACTCAAAAATGAAATTTCGTATGAAAGGAGAAATTTCATGTTTATGCAAGGTCTATTCATTATTCTCTTCTTCAATGAAATCGACTTTTATCACGTCCGAAATGATCGAATATAACTCTGTTCTTGAGATACCGTTATACAATATCCTGCCTTCTACTCTTGTTTAAACTTCATCATTCGTCATCCGATCCGTCGGTCAGCGAATAGATATCTCAAGCATCTCCGTTTCCTTCGTCTTCCACGATGATATTAACTTCTTCCTCATCAACGATAGGGAAACTGTACTGCTTAAGACTCGAAGCATTGAAAATAGAAATGTTGTTGGAATCCAAACTCTGTATTTTATATGCATTGTTGCCTAACGCTTCAATAACCTTGAATAGCCCGATGTATAAATGTGCAAACTTGGAATAGAATTTTTCCGTAGGACAAGATACGGCTGGTTTTCTTACGAGAACATAGGTTCCAACCTCCAAAGGTTTTCGGAACTTCTTATGCCTTAGCTTCTTG